>NW_027365087.1:0-140547 GCF_046119375.1 Phyllobates terribilis | reverse complement strand
TGAAATTTTTTGCTTTTTCCTGCTAATCCTAGCATGATAAAGAAGATTCAAAGAGAGTGAGATGCCAGCTCCTTTCATTCCGTCAGTAGCTTCAAACATTTCTGGTATATGAAAAACATGTTTTTCAATGGCAAAAATCAATGAATATTGTAAATGCACAAACAGTAATATCTCCACATTGCAAGGTGCAATTCTGAAATTTTTTGCTTTTTCCTGCTTATCCTAGCATGATAAAGAAGATTCAAAGAGAGTGAGATGCCAGCTCCTTTCATTCAGTCAGTAGCTTCAAACATTTCTGGATGTTTTTCAATGGCAAAATCAATGAATATTGTAAATGCACAAACAGTAATATCTCCACATTGCAGGGTGCAATTCTGAAATTTTTTGCTTTTTCCTGTTAATCCTAGCATGATAAAGAAGATTCAAAGACAGTGAGATGCCAGCTCCTTTCATTCAGTCAGTAGCTTCAAACATTTCTGGTATATGAAAAACATGTTTTTCAATGGCAAAAATCAATGAATATTGTAAATGCACAAACAGTAATATCTCCACATTGCAAGGTGCAATTCTGAAATTTTTTGCTTTTTCCTGCTAATCCTAGCATGATAAAGAAGATTCAAAGAGAGTGAGATGCCAGCTCCTTTCATTCCGTCAGTAGCTTCAAACATTTCTGGTATATGAAAAACATGTTTTTCAATGGCAAAAATCAATGAATATTGTAAATGCACAAACAGTAATATCTCCACATTGCAAGGTGCAATTCTGAAATTTTTTGCTTTTTCCTGCTAATCCTAGCATGATAAAGAAGATTCAAAGAGAGTGAGATGCCAGCTCCTTTCATTCAGTCAGTAGCTTCAAACATTTCTGGACGTTTTTCAATGGCAAAATCAATGAATATTGTAAATGCACAAACAGTAATATCTCCACATTGCAAGGTGCAATTCTGAAATTTTTTGCTTTTTCCTGCTAATCCTAGCATGATAAAGAAGATTCAAAGAGAGTGAGATGCCAGCTAATTTCATTCAGTCAGTAGCTTCAAACATTTCTGGACGTTTTTCAATGGCAAAAATCAATGAATATTGTAAATGCACAAACAGTAATATCTCCACATTGCAAGGTGCAATTCTGAAATTTTTTGCTTTTTCCTGCTAATCCTAGCATGATAAAGAAGATTCAAAGAGAGTGAGATGCCAGCTCCTTTCATTCAGTCAGTAGCTTCAAACATTTCTTGTATATGAAAAACATGTTTTTCAATGGCAAAAATCAATGAATATTGTAAATGCACAAACAGTAATATCTCCACATTGCAAGGTGCAATTCTGAAATTTTTTGCTTTTTCCTGCTAATCCTAGCATGATAAAGAAGATTCAAAGAGAGTGAGATACCAGCTCCTTTCATTCAGTCAGTAGCTTCAAACATTTCTGGACGTTTTTCAATGGCAAAAATCAATGAATATTGTAAATGCACAAACAGTAATATCTCCACATTGCAAGGTGCAATTCTGAAATTTTTTGCTTTTTCCTGTTAATCCTAGCATGATAAAGAAGATTCAAAGAGAGTGAGATGCCAGCTCCTTTCATTCAAGTCAGTAGCTTCAAACATTTCTGGTATATGAAAAACATGTTTTTCAATGGCAAAAATCAATGAATATTGTAAATGCACAAACAGTAATATCTCCACATTGCAAGGTGCAATTCTGAAATTTTTTGCTTTTTCCTGCTTATCCTAGCATGATAAAGAAGATTCAAAGAGAGTGAGATGCCAGCTCCTTTCATTCAGTCAGTAGCTTCAAACATTTCTGGTATATGAAAAACATGTTTTTCAATGGCAAAAATCAATGAATATTGTAAATGCACAAACAGTAAAATCTCCACATTGCAAGGTGCAATTCTGAAATTTTTTTGCTTTTTCCTGCTAATCCTAGCATGATAAAGAAGATTTAAAGAGAGTGAGATGCCAGCTCCTTTCATTCAGTCAGTAGCTTCAAACATTTCTGGACGTTTTTCAATGGCAAAATCAATGAATATTGTAAATGCACAAACAGTAATATCTCCACATTGCAAGGTGCAATTCTGAAATTTTTTGCTTTTTCCTGTTAATCCTAGCATGATAAAGAAGATTCAAAGACAGTGAGATGCCAGCTCCTTTCATTCAGTCAGTAGCTTCAAACATTTCTGGTATATGAAAAACATGTTTTTCAATGGCAAAAATCAATGAATATTGTAAATGCACAAACAGTAATATCTCCACATTGCAAGGTGCAATTCTGAAATTTTTTGCTTTTTCCTGCTAATCCTAGCATGATAAAGAAGATTCAAAGAGAGTGAGATGCCAGCTCCTTTCATTCCGTCAGTAGCTTCAAACATTTCTGGTATATGAAAAACATGTTTTTCAATGGCAAAAATCAATGAATATTGTAAATGCACAAACAGTAATATCTCCACATTGCAAGGTGCAATTCTGAAATTTTTTGCTTTTTCCTGCTAATCCTAGCATGATAAAGAAGATTCAAAGAGAGTGAGATGCCAGCTCCTTTCATTCAGTCAGTAGCTTCAAACATTTCTGGACGTTTTTCAATGGCAAAAATCAATGAATATTGTAAATGCACAAACAGTAATATCTCCACATTGCAAGGTGCAATTCTGAAATTTTTTGCTTTTTCCTGCTAATCCTAGCATGATAAAGAAGATTCAAAGAGAGTGAGATGCCAGCTCCTTTCATTCAGTCAGTAGCTTCAAACATTTCTTGTATATGAAGAACATGTTTTTCAATGGCAAAAATCAATGAATATTGTAAATGCACAAACAGCAATATCTCCACATTGCAAGGTGCAATTCTGAAATTTTTTGCTTTTTCCTGCTAATCCTAGCATGATAAAGAAGATTCAAAGAGAGTGAGATGCCAGCTCCTTTCATTCAGTCAGTAGCTTCAAACATTTCTGGACGTTTTTCAATGGCAAAAATCAATGAATATTGTAAATGCACAAACAGTAATATCTCCACATTGCAAGGTGCAATTCTGAAATTTTTTGCTTTTTCCTGCTAATCCTAGCATGATAAAGAAGATTCAAAGAGAGTGAGATACCAGCTCCTTTCATTCAGTCAGTAGCTTCAAACATTTCTGGACGTTTTTCAATGGCAAAAATCAATGAATATTGTAAATGCACAAACAGTAATATCTCCACATTGCAAGGTGCAATTCTGAAATTTTTTGCTTTTTCCTGTTAATCCTAGCATGATAAAGAAGATTCAAAGAGAGTGAGATGCCAGCTCCTTTCATTCAAGTCAGTAGCTTCAAACATTTCTGGTATATGAAAAACATGTTTTTCAATGGCAAAAATCAATGAATATTGTAAATGCACAAACAGTAATATCTCCACATTGCAAGGTGCAATTCTGAAATTTTTTGCTTTTTCCTGCTTATCCTAGCATGATAAAGAAGATTCAAAGAGAGTGAGATGCCAGCTCCTTTCATTCAGTCAGTAGCTTCAAACATTTCTGGTATATGAAAAACATGTTTTTCAATGGCAAAAATCAATGAATATTGTAAATGCACAAACAGTAAAATCTCCACATTGCAAGGTGCAATTCTGAAATTTTTTTGCTTTTTCCTGCTAATCCTAGCATGATAAAGAAGATTTAAAGAGAGTGAGATGCCAGCTCCTTTCATTCAGTCAGTAGCTTCAAACATTTCTGGACGTTTTTCAATGGCAAAATCAATGAATATTGTAAATGCACAAACAGTAATATCTCCACATTGCAAGGTGCAATTCTGAAATTTTTTGCTTTTTCCTGTTAATCCTAGCATGATAAAGAAGATTCAAAGACAGTGAGATGCCAGCTCCTTTCATTCAGTCAGTAGCTTCAAACATTTCTGGTATATGAAAAACATGTTTTTCAATGGCAAAAATCAATGAATATTGTAAATGCACAAACAGTAATATCTCCACATTGCAAGGTGCAATTCTGAAATTTTTTGCTTTTTCCTGCTAATCCTAGCATGATAAAGAAGATTCAAAGAGAGTGAGATGCCAGCTCCTTTCATTCCGTCAGTAGCTTCAAACATTTCTGGTATATGAAAAACATGTTTTTCAATGGCAAAAATCAATGAATATTGTAAATGCACAAACAGTAATATCTCCACATTGCAAGGTGCAATTCTGAAATTTTTTGCTTTTTCCTGCTAATCCTAGCATGATAAAGAAGATTCAAAGAGAGTGAGATGCCAGCTCCTTTCATTCAGTCAGTAGCTTCAAACATTTCTGGACGTTTTTCAATGGCAAAAATCAATGAATATTGTAAATGCACAAACAGTAATATCTCCACATTGCAAGGTGCAATTCTGAAATTTTTTGCTTTTTCCTGCTAATCCTAGCATGATAAAGAAGATTCAAAGAGAGTGAGATGCCAGCTCCTTTCATTCAGTCAGTAGCTTCAAACATTTCTTGTATATGAAAAACATGTTTTTCAATGGCAAAAATCAATGAATATTGTAAATGCACAAACAGCAATATCTCCACATTGCAAGGTGCAATTCTGAAATTTTTTGCTTTTTCCTGCTAATCCTAGCATGATAAAGAAGATTCAAAGAGAGTGAGATGCCAGCTCCTTTCATTCAGTCAGTAGCTTCAAACATTTCTGGACGTTTTTCAATGGCAAAAATCAATGAATATTGTAAATGCACAAACAGTAATATCTCCACATTGCAAGGTGCAATTCTGAAATTTTTTGCTTTTTCCTGTTAATCCTAGCATGATAAAGAAGATTCAAAGAGAGTGAGATGCCAGCTCCTTTCATTCAGTCAGTAGCTTCAAACATTTCTGGTATATGAAAAACATGTTTTTCAATGGCAAAAATCAATGAATATTGTAAATGCACAAACAGTAATATCTCCACATTGCAAGGTGCAATTCTGAAATTTTTTGCTTTTTCCTGCTAATCCTAGCATGATAAAGAAGATTCAAAGAGAGTGAGATGCCAGCTCCTTTCATTCAGTCAGTAGCTTCAAACATTTCTGGTATATGAAAAACATGTTTTTCAATGGCAAAAATCAATGAATATTGTAAATGCACAAACAGTAATATCTCCACATTGCAAGGTGCAATTCTGAAATTTTTTGCTTTTTCCTGCTAATCCAAGCATGATAAAGAAGATTCAAAGAGAGTGAGATGCCAGCTCCTTTCATTCAGTCAGTAGCTTCAAACATTTCTGGTATATGAATAACATGATGTTTTTCAATGGCAAAAATCAATGAATATTGTAAATGCACAAACAGTAATTTCTCCGCATTGCAAGGTGCAATTCTGAAATTTTTTGCTTTTTCCTGCTCCTCTTAGCATGATAAAGAAGATTCAAAGAGAGTGAGATGCCAGCTCCTTTCATTCAGTCAGTAGCTTCAAACATTTCTGGTATATGAATAACATGATGTTTTTCAATGGCAAAAATCAATGAATATTGTAAATGGACAAACAGTAATTTCTCCGCATTGCAATGTGCAATTCTGAAATTTTTTGCTTTTTCCTGCTCCTCTTAGCATGATAAAGACGATTCAAAGAGAGTGAGATGCCAGCTCCTTTCATTCAGTCAGTAGCTTCAATCATTTCTGGACGTTTTTCAATGGCAAAAATCAATGAATATTGTAAATGCACAAACAGTAATTTCTCCGCATTGCAAGGTGCAATTCTGAAATTTTTTGCTTTTTCCTGCTCCTCTTAGCATGATAAAGAAAATTCAGTGAGATGCCAGCTGCTTTCATTCAGTCAGTAGCTTCAATCATTTCTGGACGTTTTTCAATGGCAAAAATCAATGAATATTGTAAATGCACAAACAGTAATATCTCCACATTGCAAGGTGCAATTCTGAAATTTTTTGCTTTTTCCTGTTAATCCTAGCATGATAAAGAAGATTCAAAGAGAGTGAGATGCCAGCTCCTTTCATTCAGTCAGTAGCTTCAAACATTTCTGGTATATGAAAAACATGTTTTTCAATGGCAAAAATCAATGAATATTGTAAATGCACAAACAGTAATATCTCCACATTGCAAGGTGCAATTCTGAAATTTTTTGCTTTTTCCTGCTAATCCAAGCATGATAAAGAAGATTCAAAGAGAGTGAGATGCCAGCTCCTTTCATTCAGTCAGCAGCTTCAAACATTTCTGGTATATGAATAACATGATGTTTTTCAATGGCAAAAATCAATGAATATTGTAAATGCACAAACAGTAATTTCTCCGCATTGCAAGGTGCAATTCTGAAATTTTTTGCTTTTTCCTGCTCCTCTTAGCATGATAAAGAAGATTCAAAGAGAGTGAGATGCCAGCTCCTTTCATTCAGTCAGTAGCTTCAAACATTTCTGGTATATGAATAACATGATGTTTTTCAATGGCAAAAATCAATGAATATTGTAAATGCACAAACAGTAATTTCTCCGCATTGCAAGGTGCAATTCTGAAATTTTTTGCTTTTTCCTGCTCCTCTTAGCATGATAAAGAAGATTCAAAGAGAGTGAGATGCCAGCTCCTTTCGTTCAGTCAGTAGCTTCAATCATTTCTGGACGTTTTTCAAAGGCAAAAATCATTGAATATTGTAAATGCACAAACAGTAATTTCTCCGCATTGCAAGGTGCAATTCTGAAATTTTTTACTTTTTCCTGCTCCTCTTAGCATGATAAAGAAGATTCAAAGAGAGTGAGATGCCAGCTCCTTTCATTCAGTCAGTAGCTTCAATCATTTCTGGTATATGAATAACATGATGTTTTTCAATGGCAAAAATCAATGAATATTGTAAATGCACAAACAGTAATTTCTCCGCATTGCAAGGTGCAATTCTGAAGTTTTTTGCTTTTTCCTGCTCCTCTTAGCATGATAAAGAAGATTCACAGAGAGTGAGATGCCAGCTCCTTTCATTCAGTCAGTAGCTTCAATCATTTCTGGACGTTTTTCAATGGCAAAAATCATTGAATATTGTAAATGCACAAACAGTAATTTCTCCGCATTGCAAGGTGCAATTCTGAAATTTTTTACTTTTTCCTGCTCCTCTTAGCATGATAAAGAAGATTCAAAGAGAGTGAGATGCCAGCTCCTTTCATTCAGTCAGTAGCTTCAATCATTTCTGGTATATGAATAACATGATGTTTTTCAATGGCAAAAATCAATGAATATTGTAAATGCACAAACAGTAATTTCTCCGCATTGCAAGGTGCAATTCTGAAATTTTTTGCTTTTTCCTGCTCCTCTTAGCATAATAAAGAAGATTCAAAGAAAGTGAGATGCCAGCTCCTTTCATTCAGTCAGTAGCTTCAATCATTTCTGGACGTTTTTCAATGGCAAACATCAATGAATATTGTAAATGCACAAACAGTAATTTCTTCGCATTGCAAGGTGCAATTCTGAAATTTTTTGCTTTTTCCTGCTCCTCTTAGCATGATAAACAAGATTCAAAGAGAGTGAGATGCCAGCTCCTTTCATTCAGTCAGTAGCTTCAATCATTTCTGGACGTTTTTCAATGGCAAAAATCAATGAATATTGTAAATGCACAAACAGTAATTTCTCCGCATTGCAAGGTGCAATTCTGAAATTTTTTACTTTTTCCTGCTCCTCTTAGCATGATAAAGAAGATTCAAAGAGAGTGAGATGCCAGCTCCTTTCATTCAGTCAGTAGCTTCAAACATTTCTGGTATATGAATAACATGATGTTTTTCAATGGCAAAAATCAATGAATATTGTAAATGCACAAACAGTAATTTCTCCGCATTGCAAGGTGCAATTCTGAAATTTTTTGCTTTTTCCTGCTCCTCTTAGCATGATAAAGAAGATTCAAAGAGAGTGAGATGGGGCGTGGCTTAGGCACAGACCAAGATGGCAGCATAGGTCTGTGCTCCTTGAGGGCTATAATCATAAAGCGACGATAAAAGCAACTTAAGAGGATTTATTCACTCAACTTTTACATGGACAAACTTCTTACAGCCTAAGGATCATCTGGATATTGAAAAAACTTTCCCTGACCCGTTATTCTGGGAGTTTTAACATGCGGAAGCAGTGAGGTGCGTCCTTGATTTCATTCCAGTCGTGGGTATTGCGACATAGACCTGCAGGCTTGCAGGTTTGCGTGTCTCTGCAAAGGGACCCCCACCGCTCCCTACCTCCGGTCTTCAGAGCGCTGCTCACCGGGGGTTACTGAATAGACTGTGCAGGATTTATATTTTGAAGCCGGCGGCACCAGAGCCCCGTGAATCAGCTGATCGCTATATGCTGAGAAAACCTCTACTGACCCGGCACCCAGAATAGCCCCACTGAGGAGGATCAGATATCGGATACCATCTACAGGCTGTCTTCATCGGGTAATCAGCCCCCTGCAACATAAGTAGAGACCTACCTTGAAACCGTGGGGGCACACAGTCGTGCCCTGGATTGGTCCCCCCGTGCTGGCAAGCTCCTTTTGTCCTGTCGGCAAGTCGCGCGGCTCTGCTGCTGTGAGGTGCCGGTGGTTGCGAGACGAGTCGGCTCTGTACATCAGCCTATGCAGTTTCTGCAAAAAGAAATATGGACTGAGTCCTGACCGGACCTTGTTCAGCTACACTATTACACCGGATCACTGCCCTGTAAACTGCCCCGACCTTCAATCCACCCAGCTGACAACTGCGACCGGTGGCAGGTCTCCTGCAGAGATATCACCGCCCGGCGCTGTACCACCCTGCTATCAGCTGCGACCAGTGACAGGATTCCGGAAGTTAAAACACCGGCCGGCTTGTGGAGGATCGCGGACCCCAAGGACCCCCGGATCTACAATCAAGTAAAGGGACCGGGAGTCCGGAGCACTAAGAAACTTGACAAGACCCCGCTCCCATAGAAGGATTGACCCACCGATACCAAGCTACGGGACCCTTCCTGCTCCAGGACGCCGGCGGCAGCCCGAAGACCCGGCCTTGCTCACAGCTGACGCGGCTATACAGAGGACCCGTCCGGAGCGGAACTGCACTCTCCATTTAACAAGGTTAGATAAGCCCTGGCTGACGCCAGGGCTCCTACCGTGACTCAGTGGGGCTGCTGACTGAGGTCTGGTGGCGGCGGTGTCCCCTTTTCTTTTGCGGAGCGATTCTGTCCCTCTCTCCCTCCTGCTGCCGGGCGCTGCTTGTGTCTGCGGCCGGGCTCCCTGCTCTGTGCGGCTGTTCCCTGGGTTCAGGGGCTGTTCCGGGGGTGGTCGTGCCCCCTCCTCTGCTCCGGAGCCGCTCTGCTCCTGTCTTTCCTCAGCAGACCGACACCGCCGGTGTAAAGGGCTGGTAGCTCCGCAACACACGGGGCTGATTTGCCGGCGGCGGTATCTCCTTCCTGCTGCTGGGGGGGCCGCTTTGCTCCTCCCTGCCTTTGACTGACAGGTGCCACCGGTCCCCACGCTCTGCTCCAGTTATATTCCCCCTGTGCCGCTCTGCTAACTGTGTCCCTCCGGTGTCTGGTCCCTGCAGACCCTTGTGACTGCCTCCCCCTCCTGTAGTAGCGCCGCTGAGCTTTGATCTTGCTTCTGGTCCCTAGCTGCAGCAGCTCCGCTGTCCTCCACTGCCCTATACTCACAATCAGCTGATAACTTCAAATTCTCCCGCCCCCTGATGTAGCATCGCTCTGCACTGCTGTCCATGGTGCTGATCTTGTGTCAGTGCTGATACAGAGGTCTATTAAATACCAAACGGTTTTGCACTGCTGTCCATGGTGCTGATCTTGTATCAGTGCTGATTCTGCACTGCTGTCCATGGTGCTGATCTTGTTTCAATGCTGATATAGAGGTCTATTAAATACCAAACGGTGTATTATCATCTGGACTGTGAGACTTGATCCTGTGGGGAGGGGGGGGATAGGAGGACCTGTCTCTACCTTCATATATATATACTGTGACTACGCTACTTGATATATATATCACAGTTGGTGCCCATGGAACTCTACAGATCTGCAAGCCTTCATAATAATTAGTTTCCTGCTAAAACTATATGTGCCTTTTATTTTCATCCCTCAGGTCAATTTCATTATTTCTTTTGATACTTTGGATTGTGATTTATATTTAAAGGTTTACATTCTAGGGGGTTCATAACTCTACAGTTTTTTGTATTGATTGTCTTTTGTTGGAATGATATTTGTTTAACGCAAATTTCTTCTAGCCATTGTTTCCAGACATTTTGCAACTCTAAAGTTTTTGGCCCTCTCTTTAGGTCAATTATTTCTAGTGTCATTTTAGTATTTTCTATATATATTCACCCATAGGTCTGATATCTTATAATGGCGGCTAATAAAAAAAATACCCAAAAATCTTTGGAAGCTCCCCTTAAAACTAGTGTGGTAAGAGCAAAGTCCTCCCAACGCTTTTCATTTTCAAACCCTTCAGAAGATGATGTCAATACCATTAGCCCACTTAAGTCCAGATCACCTCATAGAAATCCTGAAGACAGACAGAGTTCTAAAATAAGCTCTCCCACCAAACAATCTTCTAAAAGTCTATTATCTCCAAAACCACAGAGAATTCCTGATGCTAAACCTGCCCCTTCTACCGTAATTAAAGAAAAAAAAGTGGAAGAGATGGATATTTCCATCTCATCAAAAAGAAGGGATCCAGGTACCTGGAGCAACAAATATTCTGCACTGGCTACGAGTTCGGAGGAGGAATCATCGGACACGTCTCCCAATCCTAGTCCAGATAAGAGACGTGCTAAAAAGGACGTCTCCCCTTCGTCCTCAGACCCTACGCCTAGTGTCCCGGCCAAAATACCCATTTCTCAAGAGTTGGGAAATACCGACCTTGGTTCATATCTGGACAATCTTTTAAAGACGATTGACAGAAATATGAAACTGGGTTTTGAGAAACAGGTAGACACCATGAAATCTACTTTGGAAGCTTTTGGAGTTAAATTGGAGGAAAACACTAAAAGACTTGAAAAGGTGGAGGGTAAGGTAGAGTCTGTCTCTTCTGATAATTTAGAAATTAAATCCGAGCTCAAAAGACTTAGATTAAAAGTTGCGGATTTGGAGGACAGGAGTAGGAGAAATAATTTGAAGATTAGAGGCATATCTGAGGATGTTTCTCCCTCAGATATCTCGGCTTTTCTCAAAGACTTATTTCACAAGACAATCCCATCCCTTTCTGAGCAGGATCTTATCATTGATAGGGCCCATCGCTTATTTCGTCCGACCTCCATTTCCTCGGATCTTCCTAGGGATGTAATAGCTAGGTTACATTTTTTCTCGACCAAAGAGAGAATTTTGAATTATATTAGGGAAAACAGGACTTTTCCAGAGCCTTTCTCGCACCTAAAAATCTTCTCAGATTTTTCCAAAGAAACCATGGATGCGAGAAGGTCATACAAATTGACAACAGATAGACTGAGGGATATGAATATCCCGTATAGGTGGGGCTTTCCAGTAAAGTTGCTGATTTTCTTTAAGGGGGAAACATTTACTCTTACAGATCCTGATGAAGGCCCTAAATTTTTTGATTTTATAAGGGACATTCCTTATAAGGTTACAAAGGCACCCCACCGCTGAAATGAGAAATACTACTCCCTCGGGAGCCCTCTTCAAAAATAAACTCATCCTTCTACCTCACCTAACATGTTATACTAGATTTATTATTCTTCTTCACATTTAGCCTTCGTAGTTGTCCACATTATTTTTCCCCCCCAATCTGAGGGAGAACCTTTACGGTAAAGGTTCCCTCAGGAGATTTTTGGATTCGTTTTTTTTTTTCTTTTCTCTTTGAATATCTGGTTATTGTTATTACTATTTTTGTATTAGTATTGGAGATATTGTATTCCAGCTTTGATTGTCGGTTGATTTTATTTGGGAATTTGTTGGACCAACTGACCCCTCTCTTTTTGGCCTTTTCTGATTACAAATTTACCTATGCCCATCAAGATCATCACCTATAATGTAAGAGGCCTAAACAGTCCTAATAAGAGATTCTCCCTTTGGAAGGAATTGGGTTATCTTGGTGCTGATGTTGCGTGTCTTCAGGAGACAAGGTTTGCCGAGGGGAAACACCCTACCTTCACCCACAAGCGCTACCCTCATATATTTGAATCTACTAGCGACCGGAAAAAAGCCGGTGTAGCTACAGTGATCAAGGATTCTGTCCCATTTGAGTTTTTAGATCAACATAAGGATGTCAATGGAAGGTTTCATATATTGCTCTGTAAACTGAATAATCATGAGTGCACTGTTATTAACGTATACGCCCCAAATAAAAAGCAAATACCCTTTTTGAACAAGGTTTTTAGGAAGGTTGAAGAGGTTAGGAGAGGAGAGTTGATTTTTTTAGGAGACTTCAACATGGTCCCGGACGGGCATATGGACTCCTCCTCCCCCAGCCGCCACCTATACCCGACGCTAAATAATTGGCTTTATAAAAATGAACTATTTGATACATTTAGATGTCTGCAAACTACTTCCAAAGAGTTCTCCCATTTTTCGGATGCGCACCAAACGGCCTCTAGAATTGACTTAATAGTTACTGATGTCTTTTCTTTACCCAAATTTTCTAACGTATCTATAGGCCACAGATCTCTATCAGATCATGCCCCTACGTCATGTGAAATTCATATTGGTCCTCTTATTAAAAATGGATTTCTTTGGAAATGTAGGTCTTCACTTATTCATAACCCCAAAAACAAAAAAATTATTGAAAAAGCTATTTCCGACTATTTTAGGGAAAACGATACCCCAGATTTGACCAATCCCTTTTCCAGCTGGTGTGCTCACAAAGCAGTCATTCGTGGAGTGCTAATGCAGATATCCTCTTCTGAAAAAAAAGAAAAAAGATCAAAAATTAATTCTCTTCAAAAACTGATTAGGGAAAAAGAACTTGAGCAAATTAATCTTCCTTCCCCTTCCCCAATAATTCAAAAAGAGCTGTCAAATTTAAGGATAGAGCTAAAATCAGAAATTTCTTCCTCTTATGATGCGATTATTCGAAAATCAAAATTTAATTACTATGCGGCTCTAAATAAACCGACCCGCTTTATGGCTCGCTTAGTTAAATGTAAAAGAGCAATTAATAGAATAGATAAAATAAAAAATAATAGTGGAATAACGTTTTGTCACCCTAAAGATATAGTGAACCAGTTTGCAGACTTTTACAAAAAACTCTACAACATTAAAACTGACCCTCTAATTCCTCATCCTCATCCAGACGCAATCAACAAATTTTTAGCCTCCATTAACCTACCAAAATTGAACCCTCTGGACCACGAGTCATTGAACAAGCCTTTCTCTAACCTTGAAATTATTAACACAATAAAGCAACTTAAAGCTTTCAAGGCCCCGGGTCCAGATGGGTTCATTAACGAATATTATAAAACCTTTTGTGACCTACTTTCTCTCCCCCTCACGAAAATTTTCAATCATGCTTCCTCAATAAGCTCCTTCCCCTCAGAAATGCTGGAAGCTACCATTACCCTAATACCCAAGTCTAAGGAAGAGAGAGATAATGTTAAAAATTATAGGCCCATTTCGCTAATTAACACTGACATCAAGATATACTCGAAAATTCTGGCCAATCGTTTATCGACTATTCTCCCATCTCTCATCAATGACGACCAAATTGGCTTCGTTGGTGGGAGACAAGCTACTGATGGCTCTAGAAGACTCCTGAATATTATTAAGGTGATAAATACGGCGAAACTCCCAGCCTCGTTGCTTGCTTTAGATGCTGAAAAAGCTTTCGACAGGTTAAATTGGCTATACCTTAAACTCACCCTTATTAAATTTGGCTTTGATAACAATTTTCTCTCTTCAATTATGGCCCTATATTCCAACCCCCAAGCTAAAATCTATGTTAATAACTATCTCTCAAATCCAATTCCTATTACAAACGGTACTAGACAGGGTTGCCCGCTTTCCCCCCTTCTTTTTGTCTTGGCTATGGAGCCCCTTGCTCAGAGGATTAGAGAAAATACTGACATTAGGGGGATATCTACCCCATCTCGAGAATTTAAAATTGGCCTCTTTGCGGATGATGTTATGCTTTCCTTGCTGGACCCAGTAAATTCGGTTGCGGAGGTTTCAAAGGTTCTAGAACTATTCTCTCAGATTTCTTATTTTAAAATTAACAATGAGAAGTCTAAACTTTTGAATATTAATCTGGACCGCCAGACGAGAGAGGTTTTACACTCAAGATTTTCCTTTGGTCTGGCTAAACGCAATCTGACTTATTTGGGGATCAGTATTGGTAAATCTATTAATTCAACAATCTCTGACAATCTGGTTCTGATTGATGACATCGTCCGCGGAGATTTGATGGATTTTATGAAAAGAGATTTGTCGTGGTGGGGTAGAGTCCTCTCTATCAAGATGTTTGTTCTTCCCAAAATTTTGTATTTTTTCCGCAACCTACCTTTATCTATTTCCCATATCTTTGTTCAAAAAATTCAAAATCAGATTAATTCTTATGTCTGGGATAATAAACGTGCGAGGATATCTGCTGATATATTGTACAAGAATAAAAGTAACGGAGGTCTGAGCCATCCTAATATTTCCGCTTACTATCTGGCAAACCTTATCAAACAGAGCAGTTACTGGTTTAATTCTGACAGCCTCCCAGCTTGGATGATTCTGGAGACCTTCTTAAATAACGGTTCTTCTCCTCGTGAATTGTTACTCAGGCATCTCTTTAGACAGTGTACTCATGATTCTTCCCACCCTATTTTCCAGGCGATCATTGACGCCTGGAAAAAAATCACCAAAAAAAAGAAAAAGAATCCTTTAAGAGATTCTGATATGGATAAGCTTTCCCTTGTCAAAAAATTTCCAATTGGTTTTGTTGCTGATCTGTATAACTCTTCCATTCCAGATCAATGGGACATTAAAGGGTTAAGGAAAATTGGAGACTTGTATGAAGCTTCTGTCTTTATCCCTTTCCAAATTCTTAAGAAAAGATTCAATTTGCCTTTTTCTGATTTCTTTTTATACTCTCATTTAAAGAGCATTATTCTGGAATTCATTTCTAGCAAATTTATCGTTTCCGAAATCTCGGTGAACCTGTTAAGTAACCCATCCCATAAGATTTTTTGGAGCCTGAGACACCTATATAACAGCTTCAATAATGACCTCTCTTTCCAAAAACATCTTTACATGATTCGATGGGAAAAGGACCTAAAACTCAATTTCCAATCCGACCAATGGGAGAATGCTCTTCTTTTCTCACAAGCCTCTAATATATCTATGCCCTTACAAGAGGCCTACTTCAAAATTTTAACCAGATGGTACTACACTCCAATCAGGCTCCACTATATAAAGCCCAGCAACTCTCCCCTCTGTTGGAGGGAGTGCGGCCTTAGGGGAGATCTGTTACATCTCTTTTGGAGCTGCCCTAAAATCCGCAATCTATGGGCTCAGATCTCTTCTTTGGTAGATGATCTCTTGGGCAGACCACTAATATTGACCCCTCAAAGGGCTTTACTATCCTTGGATCTTGAATCATACAAGTCGTTTGAAAGATCTTTGGTGATTCATTTATTCTCAGTTTGTAAGAATACATTGGCTTTTTATTGGAGAAAGTCACATGTCCCCACTTTGGAGGACTTAGTTGATAAGATGAATCTCCATAGAATATTTGAACTCAGATTTGCCCTTATTAACAATAATTTACTTAAATTTTCTAAGAAGTGGGATATTTGGTCCATTAAGTTCCCTCAACCATCTCATAATGCTGGAATATCTTAATAGGTGTTACATGTTTAGCTTATTAATATGTTTAATTTTGCTAATATGATAGTAGTGTGTGTTTAATTGTTCAAGTTATCTATTATCGTGTTTATTATTTGACGAACAAATTTCTCCCACCTTCCCTGATTATTCCATTCCCGTTTGTACCCTTTCCCTTCCCCTTCGTCGGAATTACCCCTTCCCACGAATATTCTTATTTCACTACTTTATGCTACGATTGTTATTCCCCTGTTAAACTGTTTATTAAAAATAAAAAAAATATGGTAAAACAAAGAGAGTGAGATGCCAGCTCCTTTCGTTCAGTCAGTAGCTTCAATCATTTCTGGACGTTTTTCAAAGGCAAAAATCATTGAATATTGTAAATGCACAAACAGTAATTTCTCCGCATTGCAAGGTGCAATTCTGAAATTTTTTACTTTTTCCTGCTCCTCTTAGCATGATAAAGAAGATTCAAAGAGAGTGAGATGCCAGCTCCTTTCATTCAGTCAGTAGCTTCAATCATTTCTGGTATATGAATAACATGATGTTTTTCAATGGCAAAAATCAATGAATATTGTAAATGCACAAACAGTAATTTCTCCGCATTGCAAGGTGCAATTCTGAAGTTTTTTGCTTTTTCCTGCTCCTCTTAGCATGATAAAGAAGATTCACAGAGAGTGAGATGCCAGCTCCTTTCATTCAGTCAGTAGCTTCAATCATTTCTGGACGTTTTTCAATGGCAAAAATCATTGAATATTGTAAATGCACAAACAGTAATTTCTCCGCATTGCAAGGTGCAATTCTGAAATTTTTTACTTTTTCCTGCTCCTCTTAGCATGATAAAGAAGATTCAAAGAGAGTGAGATGCCAGCTCCTTTCATTCAGTCAGTAGCTTCAATCATTTCTGGTATATGAATAACATGATGTTTTTCAATGGCAAAAATCAATGAATATTGTAAATGCACAAACAGTAATTTCTCCGCATTGCAAGGTGCAATTCTGAAATTTTTTGCTTTTTCCTGCTCCTCTTAGCATAATAAAGAAGATTCAAAGAAAGTGAGATGCCAGCTCCTTTCATTCAGTCAGTAGCTTCAATCATTTCTGGACGTTTTTCAATGGCAAACATCAATGAATATTGTAAATGCACAAAGAGTAATTTCTTCGCATTGCAAGGTGCAATTCTGAAATTTTTTGCTTTTTCCTGCTCCTCTTAGCATGATAAACAAGATTCAAAGAGAGTGAGATGCCAGCTCCTTTCATTCAGTCAGTAGCTTCAATCATTTCTGGACGTTTTTCAATGGCAAAAATCAATGAATATTGTAAATGCACAAACAGTAATTTCTCCGCATTGCAAGGTGCAATTCTGAAATTTTTTACTTTTTCCTGCTCCTCTTAGCATGATAAAGAAGATTCAAAGAGAGTGAGATGCCAGCTCCTTTCATTCAGTCAGTAGCTTCAAACATTCCTGGTATATGAATAACATAATGTTTTTCAATGGCAAAAATCAATGAATATTGTAAATGCACAAACAGTAATTTCTCCGCATTGCAAGGTGCAATTCTGAAATTTTTTGCTTTTTCCTGCTCCTCTTAGCATGATAAAGAAGATTCAAAGAGAGTGAGATGCCAGCTCCTTTCATTCAGTCAGTAGCTTCAATCATTTCTGGACGTTTTTCAATTGCAAAAATCAATGAATATTGTAAATGCACAAACAGTAATTTCTCCGCATTGCAAGGTGCAATTCTGAAATTTTTTGCTTTTTCCTGCTCCTCTTAGCATGATAAAGAAGATTCAAAGAGAGTGAGATGCCAGCTCCTTTCATTCAGTCAGTAGCTTCAAACATTTCTGGTATATGAATAACATGATGTTTTTCAATGGCAAAAATCAATGAATATTGTAAATGCACAAACAGTAATTTCTCCGCATTGCAAGGTGCAATTCTGAAATTTTTTGCTTTTTCCTGCTCCTCTTAGCATGATAAAGAAGATTCAAAGAGAGTGAGATGCCAGCTCCTTTCATTCAGTCAGTAGCATCAATCATTTCTGGTATATGAATAACATGATGTTTTTCAATGGCAAAAATCAATGAATATTGTAAATGCACAAACAGTAATTTCTCCGCATTGCAAGGTGCAATTCTGAAATTTTTTGCTTTTTCCTGCTCCTCTTAGCATGATAAAGAAGATTCAAAGAGAGTGAGATGCCAGCTCCTTTCGTTCAGTCAGTAGCTTCAATCATTTCTGGACGTTTTTCAAAGGCAAAAATCATTGAATATTGTAAATGCACAAACAGTAATTTCTCCGCATTGCAAGGTGCAATTCTGAAATTTTTTACTTTTTCCTGCTCCTCTTAGCATGATAAAGAAGATTCAAAGAGAGTGAGATGCCAGCTCCTTTCATTCAGTCAGTAGCTTCAATCATTTCTGGTATATGAATAACATGATGTTTTTCAATGGCAAAAATCAATGAATATTGTAAATGCACAAACAGTAATTTCTCCGCATTGCAAGGTGCAATTCTGAAATTTTTTGCTTTTTCCTGCTCCTCTTAGCATGATAAAGAAGATTCAAAGAGAGTGAGATGCCAGCTCCTTTCATTCAGTCAGTAGCTTCAATCATTTCTGGACGTTTTTCAATGGCAAAAATCATTGAATATTGTAAATGCACAAACAGTAATTTCTCCGCATTGCAAGGTGCAATTCTGAAATTTTTTACTTTTTCCTGCTCCTCTTAGCATGATAAAGAAGATTCAAAGAGAGTGAGATGCCAGCTCCTTTCATTCAGTCAGTAGCTTCAATCATTTCTGGTATATGAATAACATGATGTTTTTCAATGGCAAAAATCAATGAATATTGTAAATGCACAAACAGTAATTTCTCCGCATTGCAAGGTGCAATTCTGAAATTTTTTGCTTTTTCCTGCTCCTCTTAGCATGATAAAGAAGATTCAAAGAGAGTGAGATGCCAGCTCCTTTCATTCAGTCAGTAGCTTCAATCATTTCTGGACGTTTTTCAATGGCAAAAATCAATGAATATTGTAAATGCACAAACAGTAATTTCTCCGCATTGCAAGGTGCAATTCTGAAATTTTTTGCTTTTTCCTGCTCCTCTTAGCATGATAAAGAAGATTCAAAGAGAGTGAGATGCCAGCTCCTTTCATTCAGTCAGTAGCTTCAATCATTTCTGGTATATGAATAACGTGATGTTTTTCAATGGCAAAAATCAATGAATATTGTAAATGCACAAACAGTAATTTCTCCGCATTGCAAGGTGCAATTCTGAAATTTTTTGCTTTTTCCTGCTCCTCTTAGCATGATAAAGAAGATTCAAAGAGAGTGAGATGCCAGCTCCTTTCATTCAGTCAGTAGCTTCAAACATTTCTGGTATATGAATAACATGATGTTTTTCAATGGCAAAAATCAATGAATATTGTAAATGCACAAACAGTAATTTCTCCGCATTGCAAGGTGCAATTCTGAAATTTTTTGCTTTTTCCTGCTCCTCTTAGCATGATAAAGAAGATTCAAGGAGAGTGAGATGCCAGCTCCTTTCATTCAGTCAGTAGCTTCAAACATTTCTGGTATATGAATAACATGATGTTTTTCAATGGCAAAAATCAATGAATATTGTAAATGCACAAACAGTAATTTCTCCGCATTGCAAGGTGCAATTCTGAAATTTTTTGCTTTATCCTGCTCCTCTTAGCATGATAAAGAAGATTCAAAGAGAGTGAGATGCCAGCTCCTTTCATTCAGTCAGTAGCTTCAATCATTTCTGGACGTTTTTCAATGGCAAAAATCATTGAATATTGTAAATGCACAAACAGTAATTTCTCCGCATTGCAAGGTGCAATTCTGAAATTTTTTACTTTTTCCTGCTCCTCTTAGCATGATAAAGAAGATTCAAAGAGAGTGAGATGCCAGCTCCTTTCATTCAGTCAGTAGCTTCAATCATTTCTGGTATATGAATAACATGATGTTTTTCAATGGCAAAAATCAATGAATATTGTAAATGCACAAACAGTAATTTCTCCGCATTGCAAGGTGCAATTCTGAGATTTTTTGCTTTTTCCTGCTCCTCTTAGCATGATAAAGAAGATTCAAAGAGAGTGAGATGCCAGCTCCTTTCATTCAGTCAGTAGCTTCAATCATTTCTGGACGTTTTTCAATGGCAAAAATCAATGAATATTCTAAATGCACAAACAGTAATTTCTCCGCATTGCAAGGTGCAATTCTGAAATTTTTTGCTTTTTCCTGCTCCTCTTAGCATGATAAACAAGATTCAAAGAGAGTGAGATGCCAGCTCCTTTCATTCAGTCAGTAGCTTCAATCATTTCTGGACGTTTTTCAATGGCAAAAATCAATGAATATTGTAAATGCACAAACAGTAATTTCTCCGCATTGCAAGGTGCAATTCTGAAATTTTTTGCTTTTTCCTGCTCCTCTTAGCATGATAAAGAAGATTCAAAGAGAGTGAGAAGCCAGCTCCTTTCATTCAGTCAGTAGCTTCAATCATTTCTGGACGTTTTTCAATTGCAAAAATCAATGAATATTGTAAATGCACAAACAGTAATTTCTCCGCATTGCAAGGTGCAATTCTGAAATTTTTTGCTTTTTCCTGCTCCTCTTAGCATGATAAAGAAGATTCAAAGAGAGTGAGATGCCAGCTCCTTTCATTCAGTCAGTAGCTTCAATCATTTCTGGTATATGAATAACATGATGTTTTTCAAAGGCAAAAATCAATGAATATTGTAAATGCACAAACAGTAATTTCTCCGCATTGCAAGGTGCAATTCTGAAATTTTTTGCTTTTTCCTGCTCCTCTTAGCATGATAAAGAAGATTCAAAGAGAGTGAGATGCCAGCTCCTTTCATTCAGTCAGTAGCTTCAATCATTTCTGGACGTTTTTCAATGGCAAAAATCAATGAATATTGTAAATGCACAAACAGTAATTTCTCCGCATTGCAAGGTGCAATTCTGAAATTTTTTGCTTTTTCCTGCTCCTCTTAGCATGATAAAGAAGATTCAAAGACAGTGAGATGCCAGCTCCTTTCATTCAGTCAGTAGCTTCAATCATTTCTGGACGTTTTTCAATGGCAAAAATCAATGAATATTGTAAATGCACAAACAGTAATTTCTCCGCATTGCAAGGTGCAATTCTGAAATTTTTTGCTTTTTCCTGCTCCTCTTAGCATGATAAAAAAGATTCAAAGAGAGTGAGATGCCAGCTCCTTTCATTCAGTCAGTAGCTTCAAACATTTCTGGTATATGAATAACATGATGTTTTTCAATGGCAAAAATCAATGAATATTGTAAATGCACAAACAGTAATTTCTCCGCATTGCAAGGTGCAATTCTGAATTTTTTTGCTTTTTCCTGCTCCTCATAGCATGATAAAGAATATTCAAAGAGAGTGAGACGCCAGCTCCTTTCGTTCAGTCAGTAGCTTCAATCATTTCTGGACGTTTTTCAATGGCAAAAATCATTGAATATTGTAAATGCACAAACAGTAATTTCTCCGCATTGCAAGGTGCAATTCTGAAATTTTTTACTTTTTCCTGCTCCTCTTAGCATGATAAAGAAGATTCAAAGAGAGTGAGATGCCAGCTCCTTTCATTCAGTCAGTAGCTTCAATCATTTCTGGTATATGAATAACATGATGTTTTTCAATGGCAAAAATCAATGAATATTGTAAATGCACAAACAGTAATTTCTCCGCATTGCAAGGTGCAATTCTGAAATTTTTTGCTTTTTCCTGCTCCTCTTAGCATGATAAAGAAGATTCAAGGAGAGTGAGATGCCAGCTCCTTTCATTCAGTCAGTAGCTTCAATCATTTCTGGACGTTTTTCAATGGCAAAAATCAACGAATATTGTAAATGCACAAACAGTAATTTCTCCGCATTGCAAGGTGCAATTCTGAAATTTTTTGCTTTTTCCTGCTCCTCTTAGCATGATAAAGAAGATTCAAAGAGAGTGAGATGCCAGCTCCTTACATTCAGTCAGTAGCTTCAATCATTTCTGGTAAATGAATAACATGATGTTTTTCAATGGCAAAAATCAATGAATATTGTAAATGCACAAACAGTAATTTCTCCGCATTGCAAGGTGCAATTCTGAAATTTTTTGCTTTTTCCTGCTCCTCTTAGCATGATAAAGAAGATTCAAAGAGAGTGAGATGCCAGCTCCTTTCATTCAGTCAGTAGCTTCAATCATTTCTGGACGTTTTTCAATGGCAAAAATCATTGAATATTGTAAATGCACAAACAGTAATTTCTCCGCATTGCAAGGTGCAATTCTGAAATTTTTTACTTTTTCCTGCTCCTCTTTGCATGATAAAGAAGATTCAAAGAGAGTGAGATGCCAGCTCCTTTCATTCAGTCAGTAGCTTCAATCATTTCTGGTATATGAATAACATGATGTTTTTCAATGGCAAAAATCAATGAATATTGTAAATGCACAAACAGTAATTTCTCCGCATTGCAAGGTGCAATTCTGAAATTTTTTGCTTTTTCCTGCTCCTCTTAGCATGATAAAGAAGATTCAAAGAGAGTGAGATGCCAGCTCCTTTCATTCAGTCAGTAGCTTCAATCATTTCTGGACGTTTTTCAATGGCAAAAATCAATGAATATTGTAAATGCACAAACAGTAATTTCTCCGCATTGCAAGGTGCAATTCTGAAATTTTTTGCTTTTTCCTGCTCCTCTTAGCATGATAAACAAGATTAAAAGAGAGTGAGATGCCAGCTCCTTTCATTCAGTCAGTAGCTTCAATCATTTCTGGACGTTTTTCAATGGCAAAAATCAATGAATATTGTAAATGCACAAACAGTAATTTCTCCGCATTGCAAGGTGCAATTCTGAAATTTTTTGCTTTTTCCTGCTCCTCTTAGCATGATAAAGAAGATTCAAAGAGAGTGAGATGCCAGCTCCTTTCATTCAGTCAGTAGCTTCAAACATTCCTGGTATATGAATAACATGATGTTTTTCAATGGCAAAAATCAATGAATATTGTAAATGCACAAACAGTAATTTCTCCGCATTGCAAGGTGCAATTCTGAAATTTTTTGCTTTTTCCTGCTCCTCTTAGCATGATAAAGAAGATTCAAAGAGAGTGAGATGCCAGCTCCTTTCATTCAGTCAGTAGCTTCAATCATTTCTGGACGTTTTTCAATTGCAAAAATCAATGAATATTGTAAATGCACAAACAGTAATTTCTCCGCATTGCAAGGTGCAACTCTGAAATTTTTTGCTTTTTCCTGCTCCTCTTAGCATGATAAAGAAGATTCAAAGAGAGTGAGATGCCAGCTCCTTTCATTCAGTCAGTAGCTTCAATCATTTCTGGTATATGAATAACGTGATGTTTTTCAATGGCAAAAATCAATGAATATTGTAAATGCACAAACAGTAATTTCTCCGCATTGCAAGGTGCAATTCTGAAATTTTTTGCTTTTTCCTGCTCCTCTTAGCATGATAAAGAAGATTCAAAGAGAGTGAGATGCCAGCTCCTTTCATTCAGTCAGTAGCTTCAAACATTTCTGGTATATGAATAACATGATGTTTTTCAATGGCAAAAATCAATGAATATTGTAAATGCACAAACAGTAATTTCTCCGCATTGCAAGGTGCAATTCTGAAATTTTTTGCTTTTTCCTGCTCCTCTTAGCATGATAAAGAAGATTCAAGGAGAGTGAGATGCCAGCTCCTTTCATTCAGTCAGTAGCTTCAAACATTTCTGGTATATGAATAACATGATGTTTTTCAATGGCAAAAATCAATGAATATTGTAAATGCACAAACAGTAATTTCTCCGCATTGCAAGGTGCAATTCTGAAATTTTTTGCTTTATCCTGCTCCTCTTAGCATGATAAAGAAGATTCAAAGAGAGTGAGATGCCAGCTCCTTTCATTCAGTCAGTAGCTTCAATCATTTCTGGTATATGAATAACATGATGTTTTTCAAAGGCAAAAATCAATGAATATTGTAAATGCACAAACAGTAATTTCTCCGCATTGCAAGGTGCAATTCTGAAATTTTTTGCTTTTTCCTGCTCCTCTTAGCATGATAAAGAAGATTCAAAGAGAGTGAGATGCCAGCTCCTTTCATTCAGTCAGTAGCTTCAATCATTTCTGGACGTTTTTCAATGGCAAAAATCAATGAATATTGTAAATGCACAAACAGTAATTTCTCCGCATTGCAAGGTGCAATTCTGAAATTTTTTGCTTTTTCCTGCTCCTCATAGCATGATAAAGAATATTCAAAGAGAGTGAGACGCCAGCTCCTTTCGTTCAGTCAGTAGCTTCAATCATTTCTGGACGTTTTTCAATGGCAAAAATCATTGAATATTGTAAATGCACAAACAGTAATTTCTCCGCATTGCAAGGTGCAATTCTGAAATTTTTTACTTTTTCCTGCTCCTCTTAGCATGATAAAGAAGATTCAAAGAGAGTGAGATGCCAGCTCCTTTCATTCAGTCAGTAGCTTCAATCATTTCTGGTATATGAATAACATGATGTTTTTCAATGGCAAAAATCAATGAATATTGTAAATGCACAAACAGTAATTTCTCCGCATTGCAAGGTGCAATTCTGAAATTTTTTGCTTTTTCCTGCTCCTCTTAGCATGATAAAGAAGATTCAAAGAGAGTGAGATGCCAGCTCCTTTCATTCAGTCAGTAGCTTCAATCATTTCTGGACGTTTTTCAATGGCAAAAATCAACGAATATTGTAAATGCACAAACAGTAATTTCTCCGCATTGCAAGGTGCAATTCTGAAATTTTTTGCTTTTTCCTGCTCCTCTTAGCATGATAAAGAAGATTCAAAGAGAGTGAGATGCCAGCTCCTTACATTCAGTCAGTAGCTTCAATCATTTCTGGTAAATGAATAACATGATGTTTTTCAATGGCAAAAATCAATGAATATTGTAAATGCACAAACAGTAATTTCTCCGCATTGCAAGGTGCAATTCTGAAATTTTTTGCTTTTTCCTGCTCCTCTTAGCATGATAAAGAAGATTCAAAGAGAGTGAGATGCCAGCTCCTTTCATTCAGTCAGTAGCTTCAATCATTTCTGGACGTTTTTCAATGGCAAAAATCATTGAATATTGTAAATGCACAAACAGTAATTTCTCCGCATTGCAAGGTGCAATTCTGAAATTTTTTACTTTTTCCTGCTCCTCTTAGCATGATAAAGAAGATTCAAAGAGAGTGAGATGCCAGCTCCTTTCATTCAGTCAGTAGCTTCAATCATTTCTGGTATATGAATAACATGATGTTTTTCAATGGCAAAAATCAATGAATATTGTAAATGCACAAACAGTAATTTCTCCGCATTGCAAGGTGCAATTCTGAAATTTTTTGCTTTTTCCTGCTCCTCTTAGCATGATAAAGAAGATTCAAAGAGAGTGAGATGCCAGCTCCTTTCATTCAGTCAGTAGCTTCAATCATTTCTGGACGTTTTTCAATGGCAAAAATCAATGAATATTGTAAATGCACAAACAGTAATTTCTCCGCATTGCAAGGTGCAATTCTGAAATTTTTTGCTTTTTCCTGCTCCTCATAGCATGATAAAGAATATTCAAAGAGAGTGAGACGCCAGCTCCTTTCGTTCAGTCAGTAGCTTCAATCATTTCTGGACGTTTTTCAATGGCAAAAATCATTGAATATTGTAAATGCACAAACAGTAATTTCTCCGCATTGCAAGGTGCAATTCTGAAATTTTTTACTTTTTCCTGCTCCTCTTAGCATGATAAAGAAGATTCAAAGAGAGTGAGATGCCAGCTCCTTTCATTCAGTCAGTAGCTTCAATCATTTCTGGTATATGAATAACATGATGTTTTTCAATGGCAAAAATCAATGAATATTGTAAATGCACAAACAGTAATTTCTCCGCATTGCAAGGTGCAATTCTGAAATTTTTTGCTTTTTCCTGCTCCTCTTAGCATGATAAAGAAGATTCAAAGAGAGTGAGATGCCAGCTCCTTTCATTCAGTCAGTAGCTTCAATCATTTCTGGACGTTTTTCAATGGCAAAAATCAACGAATATTGTAAATGCACAAACAGTAATTTCTCCGCATTGCAAGGTGCAATTCTGAAATTTTTTGCTTTTTCCTGCTCCTCTTAGCATGATAAAGAAGATTCAAAGAGAGTGAGATGCCAGCTCCTTACATTCAGTCAGTAGCTTCAATCATTTCTGGTAAATGAATAACATGATGTTTTTCAATGGCAAAAATCAATGAATATTGTAAATGCACAAACAGTAATTTCTCCGCATTGCAAGGTGCAATTCTGAAATTTTTTGCTTTTTCCTGCTCCTCTTAGCATGATAAAGAAGATTCAAAGAGAGTGAGATGCCAGCTCCTTTCATTCAGTCAGTAGCTTCAATCATTTCTGGACGTTTTTCAATGGCAAAAATCATTGAATATTGTAAATGCACAAACAGTAATTTCTCCGCATTGCAAGGTGCAATTCTGAAATTTTTTACTTTTTCCTGCTCCTCTTAGCATGATAAAGAAGATTCAAAGAGAGTGAGATGCCAGCTCCTTTCATTCAGTCAGTAGCTTCAATCATTTCTGGTATATGAATAACATGATGTTTTTCAATGGCAAAAATCAATGAATATTGTAAATGCACAAACAGTAATTTCTCCGCATTGCAAGGTGCAATTCTGAAATTTTTTGCTTTTTCCTGCTCCTCTTAGCATGATAAAGAAGATTCAAAGAGAGTGAGATGCCAGCTCCTTTCATTCAGTCAGTAGCTTCAATCATTTCTGGACGTTTTTCAATGGCAAAAATCAATGAATATTGTAAATGCACAAACAGTAATTTCTCCGCATTGCAAGGTGCAATTCTGAAATTTTTTGCTTTTTCCTGCTCCTCTTAGCATGATAAACAAGATTAAAAGAGAGTGAGATGCCAGCTCCTTTCATTCAGTCAGTAGCTTCAATCATTTCTGGACGTTTTTCAATGGCAAAAATCAATGAATATTGTAAATGCACAAACAGTAATTTCTCCGCATTGCAAGGTGCAATTCTGAAATTTTTTGCTTTTTCCTGCTCCTCTTAGCATGATAAAGAAGATTCAAAGAGAGTGAGATGCCAGCTCCTTTCATTCAGTCAGTAGCTTCAAACATTCCTGGTATATGAATAACATGATGTTTTTCAATGGCAAAAATCAATGAATATTGTAAATGCACAAACAGTAATTTCTCCGCATTGCAAGGTGCAATTCTGAAATTTTTTGCTTTTTCCTGCTCCTCTTAGCATGATAAAGAAGATTCAAAGAGAGTGAGATGCCAGCTCCTTTCATTCAGTCAGTAGCTTCAATCATTTCTGGACGTTTTTCAATTGCAAAAATCAATGAATATTGTAAATGCACAAACAGTAATTTCTCCGCATTGCAAGGTGCAACTCTGAAATTTTTTGCTTTTTCCTGCTCCTCTTAGCATGATAAAGAAGATTCAAAGAGAGTGAGATGCCAGCTCCTTTCATTCAGTCAGTAGCTTCAATCATTTCTGGTATATGAATAACGTGATGTTTTTCAATGGCAAAAATCAATGAATATTGTAAATGCACAAACAGTAATTTCTCCGCATTGCAAGGTGCAATTCTGAAATTTTTTGCTTTTTCCTGCTCCTCTTAGCATGATAAAGAAGATTCAAAGAGAGTGAGATGCCAGCTCCTTTCATTCAGTCAGTAGCTTCAAACATTTCTGGTATATGAATAACATGATGTTTTTCAATGGCAAAAATCAATGAATATTGTAAATGCACAAACAGTAATTTCTCCACATTGCAAGGTGCAATTCTGAAATTTTTTGCTTTTTCCTGCTCCTCTTAGCATGATAAAGAAGATTCAAGGAGAGTGAGATGCCAGCTCCTTTCATTCAGTCAGTAGCTTCAAACATTTCTGGTATATGAATAACATGATGTTTTTCAATGGCAAAAATCAATGAATATTGTAAATGCACAAACAGTAATTTCTCCGCATTGCAAGGTGCAATTCTGAAATTTTTTGCTTTATCCTGCTCCTCTTAGCATGATAAAGAAGATTCAAAGAGAGTGAGATGCCAGCTCCTTTCATTCAGTCAGTAGCTTCAATCATTTCTGGACGTTTTTCAATGGCAAAAATCATTGAATATTGTAAATGCACAAACAGTAATTTCTCCGCATTGCAAGGTGCAATTCTGAAATTTTTTACTTTTTCCTGCTCCTCTTAGCATGATAAAGAAGATTCAAAGAGAGTGAGATGCCAGCTCCTTTCATTCAGTCAGTAGCTTCAATCATTTCTGGTATATGAATAACATGATGTTTTTCAATGGCAAAAATCAATGAATATTGTAAATGCACAAACAGTAATTTCTCCGCATTGCAAGGTGCAATTCTGAGATTTTTTGCTTTTTCCTGCTCCTCTTAGCATGATAAAGAAGATTCAAAGAGAGTGAGATGCCAGCTCCTTTCATTCAGTCAGTAGCTTCAATCATTTCTGGACGTTTTTCAATGGCAAAAATCAATGAATATTCTAAATGCACAAACAGTAATTTCTCCGCATTGCAAGGTGCAATTCTGAAATTTTTTGCTTTTTCCTGCTCCTCTTAGCATGATAAACAAGATTCAAAGAGAGTGAGATGCCAGCTCCTTTCATTCAGTCAGTAGCTTCAATCATTTCTGGACGTTTTTCAATGGCAAAAATCAATGAATATTGTAAATGCACAAACAGTAATTTCTCCGCATTGCAAGGTGCAATTCTGAAATTTTTTGCTTTTTCCTGCTCCTCTTAGCATGATAAAGAAGATTCAAAGAGAGTGAGAAGCCAGCTCCTTTCATTCAGTCAGTAGCTTCAATCATTTCTGGACGTTTTTCAATTGCAAAAATCAATGAATATTGTAAATGCACAAACAGTAATTTCTCCGCATTGCAAGGTGCAATTCTGAAATTTTTTGCTTTTTCCTGCTCCTCTTAGCATGATAAAGAAGATTCAAAGAGAGTGAGATGCCAGCTCCTTTCATTCAGTCAGTAGCTTCAATCATTTCTGGTATATGAATAACATGATGTTTTTCAAAGGCAAAAATCAATGAATATTGTAAATGCACAAACAGTAATTTCTCCGCATTGCAAGGTGCAATTCTGAAATTTTTTGCTTTTTCCTGCTCCTCTTAGCATGATAAAGAAGATTCAAAGAGAGTGAGATGCCAGCTCCTTTCATTCAGTCAGTAGCTTCAATCATTTCTGGACGTTTTTCAATGGCAAAAATCAATGAATATTGTAAATGCACAAACAGTAATTTCTCCGCATTGCAAGGTGCAATTCTGAAATTTTTTGCTTTTTCCTGCTCCTCTTAGCATGATAAAGAAGATTCAAAGAGAGTGAGATGCCAGGTCCTTTCATTCAGTCAGTAGCTTCAATCATTTCTGGACGTTTTTCAATGGCAAAAATCAATGAATATTGTAAATGCACAAACAGTAATTTCTCCGCATTGCAAGGTGCAATTCTGAAATTTTTTGCTTTTTCCTGCTCCTCTTAGCATGATAAAAAAGATTCAAATAGAGTGAGATGCCAGCTCCTTTCATTCAGTCAGTAGCTTCAAACATTTCTGGTATATGAATAACATGATGTTTTTCAATGGCAAAAATCAATGAATATTGTAAATGCACAAACAGTAATTTCTCCGCATTGCAAGGTGCAATTCTGAATTTTTTTGCTTTTTCCTGCTCCTCTTAGCATGATAAAGAATATTCAAAGAGAGTGAGACGCCAGCTCCTTTCGTTCAGTCAGTAGCTTCAATCATTTCTGGACGTTTTTCAATGGCAAAAATCATTGAATATTGTAAATGCACAAACAGTAATTTCTCCGCATTGCAAGGTGCAATTCTGAAATTTTTTACTTTTTCCTGCTCCTCTTAGCATGATAAAGAAGATTCAAAGAGAGTGAGATGCCAGCTCCTTTCATTCAGTCAGTAGCTTCAATCATTTCTGGTATATGAATAACATGATGTTTTTCAATGGCAAAAATCAATGAATATTGTAAATGCACAAACAGTAATTTCTCCGCATTGCAAGGTGCAATTCTGAAATTTTTTGCTTTTTCCTGCTCCTCTTAGCATGATAAAGAAGATTCAAAGAGAGTGAGATGCCAGCTCCTTTCATTCAGTCAGTAGCTTCAATCATTTCTGGACGTTTTTCAATGGCAAAAATCAACGAATATTGTAAATGCACAAACAGTAATTTCTCCGCATTGCAAGGTGCAATTCTGAAATTTTTTGCTTTTTCCTGCTCCTCTTAGCATGATAAAGAAGATTCAAAGAGAGTGAGATGCCAGCTCCTTACATTCAGTCAGTAGCTTCAATCATTTCTGGTATATGAATAACATGATGTTTTTCAATGGCAAAAATCAATGAATATTGTAAATGCACAAACAGTAATTTCTCCGCATTGCAAGGTGCAATTCTGAAATTTTTTGCTTTATCCTGCTCCTCTTAGCATGATAAAGAAGATTCAAAGAGAGTGAGATGCCAGCTCCTTTCATTCAGTCAGTAGCTTCAATCATTTCTGGTATATGAATAACATGATGTTTTTCAAAGGCAAAAATCAATGAATATTGTAAATGCACAAACAGTAATTTCTCCGCATTGCAAGGTGCAATTCTGAAATTTTTTGCTTTTTCCTGCTCCTCTTAGCATGATAAAGAAGATTCAAAGAGAGTGAGATGCCAGCTCCTTTCATTCAGTCAGTAGCTTCAATCATTTCTGGACGTTTTTCAATGGCAAAAATCAATGAATATTGTAAATGCACAAACAGTAATTTCTCCGCATTGCAAGGTGCAATTCTGAAATTTTTTGCTTTTTCCTGCTCCTCATAGCATGATAAAGAATATTCAAAGAGAGTGAGACGCCAGCTCCTTTCGTTCAGTCAGTAGCTTCAATCATTTCTGGACGTTTTTCAATGGCAAAAATCATTGAATATTGTAAATGCACAAACAGTAATTTCTCCGCATTGCAAGGTGCAATTCTGAAATTTTTTACTTTTTCCTGCTCCTCTTAGCATGATAAAGAAGATTCAAAGAGAGTGAGATGCCAGCTCCCTTCATTCAGTCAGTAGCTTCAATCATTTCTGGTATATGAATAACATGATGTTTTTCAATGGCAAAAATCAATGAATATTGTAAATGCACAAACAGTAATTTCTCCGCATTGCAAGGTGCAATTCTGAAATTTTTTGCTTTTTCCTGCTCCTCTTAGCATGATAAAGAAGATTCAAAGAGAGTGAGATGCCAGCTCCTTTCATTCAGTCAGTAGCTTCAATCATTTCTGGACGTTTTTCAATGGCAAAAATCAACGAATATTGTAAATGCACAAACAGTAATTTCTCCGCATTGCAAGGTGCAATTCTGAAATTTTTTGCTTTTTCCTGCTCCTCTTAGCATGATAAAGAAGATTCAAAGAGAGTGAGATGCCAGCTCCTTACATTCAGTCAGTAGCTTCAATCATTTCTGGTAAATGAATAACATGATGTTTTTCAATGGCAAAAATCAATGAATATTGTAAATGCACAAACAGTAATTTCTCCGCATTGCAAGGTGCAATTCTGAAATTTTTTGCTTTTTCCTGCTCCTCTTAGCATGATAAAGAAGATTCAAAGAGAGTGAGATGCCAGCTCCTTTCATTCAGTCAGTAGCTTCAATCATTTCTGGACGTTTTTCAATGGCAAAAATCATTGAATATTGTAAATGCACAAACAGTAATTTCTCCGCATTGCAAGGTGCAATTCTGAAATTTTTTACTTTTTCCTGCTCCTCTTAGCATGATAAAGAAGATTCAAAGAGAGTGAGATGCCAGCTCCTTTCATTCAGTCAGTAGCTTCAATCATTTCTGGTATATGAATAACATGATGTTTTTCAATGGCAAAAATCAATGAATATTGTAAATGCACAAACAGTAATTTCTCCGCATTGCAAGGTGCAATTCTGAAATTTTTTGCTTTTTCCTGCTCCTCTTAGCATGATAAAGAAGATTCAAAGAGAGTGAGATGCCAGCTCCTTTCATTCAGTCAGTAGCTTCAATCATTTCTGGACGTTTTTCAATGGCAAAAATCAATGAATATTGTAAATGCACAAACAGTAATTTCTCCGCATTGCAAGGTGCAATTCTGAAATTTTTTGCTTTTTCCTGCTCCTCTTAGCATGATAAACAAGATTAAAAGAGAGTGAGATGCCAGCTCCTTTCATTCAGTCAGTAGCTTCAATCATTTCTGGACGTTTTTCAATGGCAAAAATCAATGAATATTGTAAATGCACAAACAGTAATTTCTCCGCATTGCAAGGTGCAATTCTGAAATTTTTTGCTTTTTCCTGCTCCTCTTAGCATGATAAAGAAGATTCAAAGAGAGTGAGATGCCAGCTCCTTTCATTCAGTCAGTAGCTTCAAACATTCCTGGTATATGAATAACATGATGTTTTTCAATGGCAAAAATCTATGAATATTGTAAATGCACAAACAGTAATTTCTCCGCATTGCAAGGTGCAATTCTGAAATTTTTTGCTTTTTCCTGCTCCTCTTAGCATGATAAAGAAGATTCAAAGAGAGTGAGATGCCAGCTCCTTTCATTCAGTCAGTAGCTTCAATCATTTCTGGACGTTTTTCAATTGCAAAAATCAATGAATATTGTAAATGCACAAACAGTAATTTCTCCGCATTGCAAGGTGCAACTCTGAAATTTTTTGCTTTTTCCTGCTCCTCTTAGCATGATAAAGAAGATTCAAAGAGAGTGAGATGCCAGCTCCTTTCATTCAGTCAGTAGCTTCAATCATTTCTGGTATATGAATAACGTGATGTTTTTCAATGGCAAAAATCAATGAATATTGTAAATGCACAAACAGTAATTTCTCCGCATTGCAAGGTGCAATTCTGAAATTTTTTGCTTTTTCCTGCTCCTCTTAGCATGATAAAGAAGATTCAAAGAGAGTGAGATGCCAGCTCCTTTCATTCAGTCAGTAGCTTCAAACATTTCTGGTATATGAATAACATGATGTTTTTCAATGGCAAAAATCAATGAATATTGTAAATGCACAAACAGTAATTTCTCCGCATTGCAAGGTGCAATTCTGAAATTTTTTGCTTTTTCCTGCTCCTCTTAGCATGATAAAGAAGATTCAAAGAGAGTGAGATGCCAGCTCCTTTCATTCAGTCAGTAGCTTCAAACATTTCTGGTATATGAATAACATGATGTTTTTCAATGGCAAAAATCAATGAATATTGTAAATGCACAAACAGTAATTTCTCCACATTGCAAGGTGCAATTCTGAAATTTTTTGCTTTTTCCTGCTCCTCTTAGCATGATAAAGAAGATTCAAGGAGAGTGAGATGCCAGCTCCTTTCATTCAGTCAGTAGCTTCAAACATTTCTGGTATATGAATAACATGATGTTTTTCAATGGCAAAAATCAATGAATATTGTAAATGCACAAACAGTAATTTCTCCGCATTGCAAGGTGCAATTCTGAAATTTTTTGCTTTATCCTGCTCCTCTTAGCATGATAAAGAAGATTCAAAGAGAGTGAGATGCCAGCTCCTTTCATTCAGTCAGTAGCTTCAATCATTTCTGGACGTTTTTCAATGGCAAAAATCATTGAATATTGTAAATGCACAAACAGTAATTTCTCCGCATTGCAAGGTGCAATTCTGAAATTTTTTACTTTTTCCTGCTCCTCTTAGCATGATAAAGAAGATTCAAAGAGAGTGAGATGCCAGCTCCTTTCATTCAGTCAGTAGCTTCAATCATTTCTGGTATATGAATAACATGATGTTTTTCAATGGCAAAAATCAATGAATATTGTAAATGCACAAACAGTAATTTCTCCGCATTGCAAGGTGCAATTCTGAGATTTTTTGCTTTTTCCTGCTCCTCTTAGCATGATAAAGAAGATTCAAAGAGAGTGAGATGCCAGCTCCTTTCATTCAGTCAGTAGCTTCAATCATTTCTGGACGTTTTTCAATGGCAAAAATCAATGAATATTCTAAATGCACAAACAGTAATTTCTCCGCATTGCAAGGTGCAATTCTGAAATTTTTTGCTTTTTCCTGCTCCTCTTAGCATGATAAACAAGATTCAAAGAGAGTGAGATGCCAGCTCCTTTCATTCAGTCAGTAGCTTCAATCATTTCTGGACGTTTTTCAATGGCAAAAATCAATGAATATTGTAAATGCACAAACAGTAATTTCTCCGCATTGCAAGGTGCAATTCTGAAATTTTTTGCTTTTTCCTGCTCCTCTTAGCATGATAAAGAAGATTCAAAGAGAGTGAGAAGCCAGCTCCTTTCATTCAGTCAGTAGCTTCAATCATTTCTGGACGTTTTTCAATTGCAAAAATCAATGAATATTGTAAATGCACAAACAGTAATTTCTCCGCATTGCAAGGTGCAATTCTGAAATTTTTTGCTTTTTCCTGCTCCTCTTAGCATGATAAAGAAGATTCAAAGAGAGTGAGATGCCAGCTCCTTTCATTCAGTCAGTAGCTTCAATCATTTCTGGTATATGAATAACATGATGTTTTTCAAAGGCAAAAATCAATGAATATTGTAAATGCACAAACAGTAATTTCTCCGCATTGCAAGGTGCAATTCTGAAATTTTTTGCTTTTTCCTGCTCCTCTTAGCATGATAAAGAAGATTCAAAGAGAGTGAGATGCCAGCTCCTTTCATTCAGTCAGTAGCTTCAATCATTTCTGGACGTTTTTCAATGGCAAAAATCAATGAATATTGTAAATGCACAAACAGTAATTTCTCCGCATTGCAAGGTGCAATTCTGAAATTTTTTGCTTTTTCCTGCTCCTCTTAGCATGATAAAGAAGATTCAAAGAGAGTGAGATGCCAGGTCCTTTCATTCAGTCAGTAGCTTCAATCATTTCTGGACGTTTTTCAATGGCAAAAATCAATGAATATTGTAAATGCACAAACAGTAATTTCTCCGCATTGCAAGGTGCAATTCTGAAATTTTTTGCTTTTTCCTGCTCCTCTTAGCATGATAAAAAAGATTCAAATAGAGTGAGATGCCAGCTCCTTTCATTCAGTCAGTAGCTTCAAACATTTCTGGTATATGAATAACATGATGTTTTTCAATGGCAAAAATCAATGAATATTGTAAATGCACAAACAGTAATTTCTCCGCATTGCAAGGTGCAATTCTGAATTTTTTTGCTTTTTCCTGCTCCTCTTAGCATGATAAAGAATATTCAAAGAGAGTGAGACGCCAGCTCCTTTCGTTCAGTCAGTAGCTTCAATCATTTCTGGACGTTTTTCAATGGCAAAAATCATTGAATATTGTAAATGCACAAACAGTAATTTCTCCGCATTGCAAGGTGCAATTCTGAAATTTTTTACTTTTTCCTGCTCCTCTTAGCATGATAAAGAAGATTCAAAGAGAGTGAGATGCCAGCTCCTTTCATTCAGTCAGTAGCTTCAATCATTTCTGGTATATGAATAACATGATGTTTTTCAATGGCAAAAATCAATGAATATTGTAAATGCACAAACAGTAATTTCTCCGCATTGCAAGGTGCAATTCTGAAATTTTTTGCTTTTTCCTGCTCCTCTTAGCATGATAAAGAAGATTCAAAGAGAGTGAGATGCCAGCTCCTTTCATTCAGTCAGTAGCTTCAATCATTTCTGGACGTTTTTCAATGGCAAAAATCAACGAATATTGTAAATGCACAAACAGTAATTTCTCCGCATTGCAAGGTGCAATTCTGAAATTTTTTGCTTTTTCCTGCTCCTCTTAGCATGATAAAGAAGATTCAAAGAGAGTGAGATGCCAGCTCCTTACATTCAGTCAGTAGCTTCAATCATTTCTGGTATATGAATAACATGATGTTTTTCAATGGCAAAAATCAATGAATATTGTAAATGCACAAACAGTAATTTCTCCGCATTGCAAGGTGCAATTCTGAAATTTTTTGCTTTATCCTGCTCCTCTTAGCATGATAAAGAAGATTCAAAGAGAGTGAGATGCCAGCTCCTTTCATTCAGTCAGTAGCTTCAATCATTTCTGGTATATGAATAACATGATGTTTTTCAAAGGCAAAAATCAATGAATATTGTAAATGCACAAACAGTAATTTCTCCGCATTGCAAGGTGCAATTCTGAAATTTTTTGCTTTTTCCTGCTCCTCTTAGCATGATAAAGAAGATTCAAAGAGAGTGAGATGCCAGCTCCTTTCATTCAGTCAGTAGCTTCAATCATTTCTGGACGTTTTTCAATGGCAAAAATCAATGAATATTGTAAATGCACAAACAGTAATTTCTCCGCATTGCAAGGTGCAATTCTGAAATTTTTTGCTTTTTCCTGCTCCTCATAGCATGATAAAGAATATTCAAAGAGAGTGAGACGCCAGCTCCTTTCGTTCAGTCAGTAGCTTCAATCATTTCTGGACGTTTTTCAATGGCAAAAATCATTGAATATTGTAAATGCACAAACAGTAATTTCTCCGCATTGCAAGGTGCAATTCTGAAATTTTTTACTTTTTCCTGCTCCTCTTAGCATGATAAAGAAGATTCAAAGAGAGTGAGATGCCAGCTCCCTTCATTCAGTCAGTAGCTTCAATCATTTCTGGTATATGAATAACATGATGTTTTTCAATGGCAAAAATCAATGAATATTGTAAATGCACAAACAGTAATTTCTCCGCATTGCAAGGTGCAATTCTGAAATTTTTTGCTTTTTCCTGCTCCTCTTAGCATGATAAAGAAGATTCAAAGAGAGTGAGATGCCAGCTCCTTTCATTCAGTCAGTAGCTTCAATCATTTCTGGACGTTTTTCAATGGCAAAAATCAACGAATATTGTAAATGCACAAACAGTAATTTCTCCGCATTGCAAGGTGCAATTCTGAAATTTTTTGCTTTTTCCTGCTCCTCTTAGCATGATAAAGAAGATTCAAAGAGAGTGAGATGCCAGCTCCTTACATTCAGTCAGTAGCTTCAATCATTTCTGGTAAATGAATAACATGATGTTTTTCAATGGCAAAAATCAATGAATATTGTAAATGCACAAACAGTAATTTCTCCGCATTGCAAGGTGCAATTCTGAAATTTTTTGCTTTTTCCTGCTCCTCTTAGCATGATAAAGAAGATTCAAAGAGAGTGAGATGCCAGCTCCTTTCATTCAGTCAGTAGCTTCAATCATTTCTGGACGTTTTTCAATGGCAAAAATCATTGAATATTGTAAATGCACAAACAGTAATTTCTCCGCATTGCAAGGTGCAATTCTGAAATTTTTTACTTTTTCCTGCTCCTCTTAGCATGATAAAGAAGATTCAAAGAGAGTGAGATGCCAGCTCCTTTCATTCAGTCAGTAGCTTCAATCATTTCTGGTATATGAATAACATGATGTTTTTCAATGGCAAAAATCAATGAATATTGTAAATGCACAAACAGTAATTTCTCCGCATTGCAAGGTGCAATTCTGAAATTTTTTGCTTTTTCCTGCTCCTCTTAGCATGATAAAGAAGATTCAAAGAGAGTGAGATGCCAGCTCCTTTCATTCAGTCAGTAGCTTCAATCATTTCTGGACGTTTTTCAATGGCAAAAATCAATGAATATTGTAAATGCACAAACAGTAATTTCTCCGCATTGCAAGGTGCAATTCTGAAATTTTTTGCTTTTTCCTGCTCCTCTTAGCATGATAAACAAGATTAAAAGAGAGTGAGATGCCAGCTCCTTTCATTCAGTCAGTAGCTTCAATCATTTCTGGACGTTTTTCAATGGCAAAAATCAATGAATATTGTAAATGCACAAACAGTAATTTCTCCGCATTGCAAGGTGCAATTCTGAAATTTTTTGCTTTTTCCTGCTCCTCTTAGCATGATAAAGAAGATTCAAAGAGAGTGAGATGCCAGCTCCTTTCATTCAGTCAGTAGCTTCAAACATTCCTGGTATATGAATAACATGATGTTTTTCAATGGCAAAAATCTATGAATATTGTAAATGCACAAACAGTAATTTCTCCGCATTGCAAGGTGCAATTCTGAAATTTTTTGCTTTTTCCTGCTCCTCTTAGCATGATAAAGAAGATTCAAAGAGAGTGAGATGCCAGCTCCTTTCATTCAGTCAGTAGCTTCAATCATTTCTGGACGTTTTTCAATTGCAAAAATCAATGAATATTGTAAATGCACAAACAGTAATTTCTCCGCATTGCAAGGTGCAACTCTGAAATTTTTTGCTTTTTCCTGCTCCTCTTAGCATGATAAAGAAGATTCAAAGAGAGTGAGATGCCAGCTCCTTTCATTCAGTCAGTAGCTTCAATCATTTCTGGTATATGAATAACGTGATGTTTTTCAATGGCAAAAATCAATGAATATTGTAAATGCACAAACAGTAATTTCTCCGCATTGCAAGGTGCAATTCTGAAATTTTTTGCTTTTTCCTGCTCCTCTTAGCATGATAAAGAAGATTCAAAGAGAGTGAGATGCCAGCTCCTTTCATTCAGTCAGTAGCTTCAAACATTTCTGGTATATGAATAACATGATGTTTTTCAATGGCAAAAATCAATGAATATTGTAAATGCACAAACAGTAATTTCTCCGCATTGCAAGGTGCAATTCTGAAATTTTTTGCTTTTTCCTGCTCCTCTTAGCATGATAAAGAAGATTCAAGGAGAGTGAGATGCCAGCTCCTTTCATTCAGTCAGTAGCTTCAAACATTTCTGGTATATGAATAACATGATGTTTTTCAATGGCAAAAATCAATGAATATTGTAAATGCACAAACAGTAATTTCTCCGCATTGCAAGGTGCAATTCTGAAATTTTTTGCTTTATCCTGCTCCTCTTAGCATGATAAAGAAGATTCAAAGAGAGTGAGATGCCAGCTCCTTTCATTCAGTCAGTAGCTTCAATCATTTCTGGACGTTTTTCAATGGCAAAAATCATTGAATATTGTAAATGCACAAACAGTAATTTCTCCGCATTGCAAGGTGCAATTCTGAAATTTTTTACTTTTTCCTGCTCCTCTTAGCATGATAAAGAAGATTCAAAGAGAGTGAGATGCCAGCTCCTTTCATTCAGTCAGTAGCTTCAATCATTTCTGGTATATGAATAACATGATGTTTTTCAATGGCAAAAATCAATGAATATTGTAAATGCACAAACAGTAATTTCTCCGCATTGCAAGGTGCAATTCTGAGATTTTTTGCTTTTTCCTGCTCCTCTTAGCATGATAAAGAAGATTCAAAGAGAGTGAGATGCCAGCTCCTTTCATTCAGTCAGTAGCTTCAATCATTTCTGGACGTTTTTCAATGGCAAAAATCAATGAATATTCTAAATGCACAAACAGTAATTTCTCCGCATTGCAAGGTGCAATTCTGAAATTTTTTGCTTTTTCCTGCTCCTCTTAGCATGATAAACAAGATTCAAAGAGAGTGAGATGCCAGCTCCTTTCATTCAGTCAGTAGCTTCAATCATTTCTGGACGTTTTTCAATGGCAAAAATCAATGAATATTGTAAATGCACAAACAGTAATTTCTCCGCATTGCAAGGTGCAATTCTGAAATTTTTTGCTTTTTCCTGCTCCTCTTAGCATGATAAAGAAGATTCAAAGAGAGTGAGAAGCCAGCTCCTTTCATTCAGTCAGTAGCTTCAATCATTTCTGGACGTTTTTCAATTGCAAAAATCAATGAATATTGTAAATGCACAAACAGTAATTTCTCCGCATTGCAAGGTGCAATTCTGAAATTTTTTGCTTTTTCCTGCTCCTCTTAGCATGATAAAGAAGATTCAAAGAGAGTGAGATGCCAGCTCCTTTCATTCAGTCAGTAGCTTCAATCATTTCTGGTATATGAATAACATGATGTTTTTCAAAGGCAAAAATCAATGAATATTGTAAATGCACAAACAGTAATTTCTCCGCATTGCAAGGTGCAATTCTGAATTTTTTTGCTTTTTCCTGCTCCTCTTAGCATGATAAAGAATATTCAAAGAGAGTGAGACGCCAGCTCCTTTCGTTCAGTCAGTAGCTTCAATCATTTCTGGACGTTTTTCAATGGCAAAAATCATTGAATATTGTAAATGCACAAACAGTAATTTCTCCGCATTGCAAGGTGCAATTCTGAAATTTTTTACTTTTTCCTGCTCCTCTTAGCATGATAAAGAAGATTCAAAGAGAGTGAGATGCCAGCTCCTTTCATTCAGTCAGTAGCTTCAATCATTTCTGGTATATGAATAACATGATGTTTTTCAATGGCAAAAATCAATGAATATTGTAAATGCACAAACAGTAATTTCTCCGCATTGCAAGGTGCAATTCTGAAATTTTTTGCTTTTTCCTGCTCCTCTTAGCATGATAAAGAAGATTCAAAGAGAGTGAGATGCCAGCTCCTTTCATTCAGTCAGTAGCTTCAATCATTTCTGGACGTTTTTCAATGGCAAAAATCAACGAATATTGTAAATGCACAAACAGTAATTTCTCCGCATTGCAAGGTGCAATTCTGAAATTTTTTGCTTTTTCCTGCTCCTCTTAGCATGATAAAGAAGATTCAAAGAAAGTGAGATGCCAGCTCCTTACATTCAGTCAGTAGCTTCAATCATTTCTGGTAAATGAATAACATGATGTTTTTCAATGGCAAAAATCAATGAATTTTGTAAATGCACAAACAGTAATTTCTCCGCATTGCAAGGCGCAATTCTGAAATTTTTTGCTTTTTCCTGCTCCTCTTAGCATGATAAAGAAGATTCAAAGAGAGTGAGATGCCAGCTCCTTTCAATCAGTCAGTAGCTTCAATCATTTCTGGACGTTTTTCAATGGCAAAAATCAATGAATATTGTAAATGCACAAACAGTATTTTCTCCGCATTGCAAGGTGCAATTCTGAAATTTTTTGCTTTTACCTGCTCCTCTTAGCATGATAAAGAAGATTCAAAGAGAGTGAGATGCCAGCTCCTTTCATTCAGTCAGTAGCTTCAATCATTTCTGGACGTTTTTCAATGGCAAAAATCAATGAATATTGTAAATGCACAAACAGTAATTTTTCCGCATTGCAAGGTGCAATTCTGAAATTTTTTGCTTATTCCTGCTCCTCTTAGCATGGTAAAGAAGATTCAAAGAGAGTGAGGTGCCAGCTCCTTTCATTCAGTCAGTAGCTTCAAACATTTCTGGTATATGAATAACGTTTTTCAATGGCAAAAATCAATGAATATTGTAAATGCACAAACAGTTATTTCTCCGCATTGCAAGGTGCAATTCTGAAATTTTTTGCTTTTTCCTGCTCCTCTTAGCATGATAAAGAAGATTCAAAGAGAGTGAGATGCCAGCTCCTTTCATTCAGTCAGTAGCTTCAATCATTTCTGGACGTTTTTCAATGGCAAAAATCAATGAATATTGTAAATGCACAAACAGTAATTTCTCCGCATTGCAAGGTGCAATTCTGAAATTTTTTGCTTTTTCCTGCTCCTCTTAGCATGATAAAGAAGATTCAAAGAGAGTGAGATGCCAGCTCCTTTCATTCAGTCAGTAGCTTCAATCATTTCTGGACGTTTTTCAATGGCAAAAATCAATGAATATTGTAAATGCACAAACAGTAATTTCTCCGCATTGCAAGGTGCAATTCTGAAATTTTTTGCTTTTTCCTGCTCCTCTTAGCATGATAAAGAAGATTCAAAGAGAGTGAGATGCCAGCTCCTTTCATTCAGTCAGTAGCTTCAATCATTTCTGGACGGTTTTCAATGGCAAAAATCAATGAATATTGTAAATGCACAAACAGTAATTTCTCCGCATTGCAAGGTGCAATTCTGAAATTTTTGCTTTTTCCTGCTCCTCTTAGCATGATAAAGAAGATTCAAAGAGAGTGAGGTGCCAGCTCCTTTCATTCAGTCAGTAGCTTCAAACATTTCTGGTATATGAATAACATGTTTTTCAATGGCAAAAATCAATGAATATTGTAAATGCACAAACAGTAATTTCTCCGCATTGCAAGGAGCAATTCTGAAATTTTTTGCTTTTTCCTGCTCCTCTTAGCATGATAAAGAAGATTCAAAGAGAGTGAGATGCCAGCTCCTTTCATTCAGTCAGTAGCTTCAATCATTTCTGGACGTTTTTCAATGGCAAAAATCAATGAATATTGTAAATGCACAAACTGTAATTTCTCCGCATTGCAAGGTGCAATTCTGAAATTTTTTGCTTTTTCCTGCTCCTCTTAGCATGATAAAGAAGATTCAAAGAGAGTGAGATGCCAGCTCTTTTCATTCAGTCAGTAGCTTCAATCATTTCTGGACGTTTTTCAATGGCAAAAATCAATGAATATTGTAAATGCACAAACAGTAATTTCTCCGCATTGCAAGGTGCAATTCTGAAATTTTTTGCTTTTTCCTGCTCCTCTTAGCATGATAAAGAAGATTCAAAGAGAGTGAGATGCCAGCTCCTTTCATTCAATCAGTAGCTTCAAACATTTCTGGTATATGAATAACATGATGTTTTTCAATGGCAAAAATCAATGAATATTGTAAATGCACAAACAGTAATTTCTCCGCATTGCAAGGTGCAATTCTGAAATTTTTTGCTTTTTCCTGCTCCTCTTAGCATGATAAAGAAGATTCAAAGAGAGTGAGATGCCAGCTCCTTTCATTCAGTCAGTAGCTTCAATCATTTCTGGACGTTTTTCAATGGCAAAAATCAATGAATATTGTAAATGCACAAACAGTAATTTCTCCGCATTGCAAGGTGCAATTCAAAAATTTTTTGCTTTTTCCTGCTCCTCTTAGCATGATAAAGAAGATTCAAAGAGAGTGAGATGCCAGCTCCTTTCATTCAGTCAGTAGCTTCAATCATTTCTGGACGTTTTTCAATGGCAAAAATCAATGAATATTGTAAATGCACAAACAGTAATTTTTCCGCATTGCAAGGTGCAATTCTGAAATTTTTTGCTTATTCCTGCTCCTCTTAGCATGATAAAGAAGATTCAAAGAGAGTGAGATGCCAGCTCCTTTCATTCAGTCAGTAGCTTCAAACATTTCTGGTATATGAATAACGTTTTTCAATGGCAAAAATCAATGAATATTGTAAATGCACAAACAGTTATTTCCCTTCATTGCAAGGTGCAATTCTGAAATTTTTTGCTTTTTCCTGCTCCTCTTAGCATGATAAAGAAGATTCAAAGAGAGTGAGATGCCAGCTCCTTTCATTCAGTCAGTAGCTTCAATCATTTCTGGACGTTTTTCAATGGCAAAAATCAATGAATATTGTAAATGCACAAACAGTAATTTCTCCGCATTGCAAGGTGCAATTCTGAAATTTTTTGCTTTTTCCTGCTCCTCTTAGCATGATAAAGAAGATTCAAAGAGAGTGAGATGCCAGCTCCTTTCATTCAGTCAGTAGCTTCAATCATTTCTGGACGTGTTTCAATGGCAAAAATCAATGAATATTGTAAATGCACAAACAGTAATTTCTCCGCATTGCAAGGTGCAATTCTGAAATTTTTGCTTTTTCCTGCTCCTCTTAGCATGATAAAGAAGATTCAAAGAGAGTGAGGTGCCAGCTCCTTTCATTCAGTCAGTAGCTTCAAACATTTCTGGTATATGAATAACATGTTTTTCAATGGCAAAAATCAATGAATATTGTAAATGCACAAACAGTAATTTCTCCGCATTGCAAGGAGCAATTCTGAAATTTTTTGCTTTTTCCTGCTCCTGTTAGCTTGATAAAGAAGATTCAAAGAGAGTGAGATGCCAGCTCCTTTCATTCAGTCAGTAGCTTCAATCATTTCTGGACGTTTTTCAATGGCAAAAATCAATGAATATTGTAAATGCACAAACTGTAATTTCTCCGCATTGCAAGGTGCAATTCTGAAATTTTTTGCTTTTTCCTGCTCCTCTTAGCATGATAAAGAAGATTCAAAGAGAGTGAGATGCCAGCTCTTTTCATTCAGTCAGTAGCTTCAATCATTTCTGGACGTTTTTCAATGGCAAAAATCAATGAATATTGTAAATGCACAAACAGTAATTTCTCCGCATTGCAAGGTGCAATTCTGAAATTTTTTGCTTTTTCCTGCTCCTCTTAGCATGATAAAGAAGATTCAAAGAGAGTGAGATGCCAGCTCCTTTCATTCAATCAGTAGCTTCAAACATTTCTGGTATATGAATAACATGATGTTTTTCAATGGCAAAAATCAATGAATATTGTAAATGCACAAACAGTAATTTCTCCGCATTGCAAGGTGCAATTCTGAAATTTTTTGCTTTTTCCTGCTCCTCTTAGCATGATAAAGAAGATTCAAAGAGAGTGAGATGCCAGCTCCTTTCATTCAGTCAGTAGCTTCAATCATTTCTGGACGTTTTTCAATGGCAAAAATCAATGAATATTGTAAATGCACAAACAGTAATTTCTCCGCATTGCAAGGTGCAATTCTGAAATTTTTTGCTTTTTCCTGCTCCTCTTAGCATGATAAAGAAGATTCAAAGAGAGTGAGATGCCAGCTCCTTTCATTCAGTCAGTAGCTTCAATCATTTCTGGACGTTTTTCAATGGCAAAAATCAATGAATATTGTAAATGCACAAACTGTAATTTCTCCGCATTGTAAGGTGCAATTCTGAAATTTTTTGCTTTTTCCTGCTCCTCTTAGCATGATAAAGAAGATTCAAAGAGAGTGAGATGCCAGCTCCTTTCATTCAGTCAGTAGCTTCAATCATTTCTGGACGTTTTTCAATGGCAAAAATCAATGAATATTGTAAATGCACAAACAGTAATTTCTCCGCATTGCAAGGTGCAATTCTGAAATTTTTTGCTTTTTCCTGCTCCCCTTAGCATGATAAAGAAGATTCAAAGAGAGTGAGATGCCAGCTCCTTTCATTCAGTCAGTAGCTTCAATCATTTCTGGACGTTTTTCAATGGCAAAAATCAATGAATATTGTAAATGCACAAACAGAAATTTCTCCGCATTGCAAGGTGCAATTCTGAAATTTTTTGCTTTTTCCTGCTCCTCTTAGCATGATAAAGAAGATTCAAAGAGAGTGAGATGCCAGCTCCTTTCATTCAGTCAGTAGCTTCAAACATTTCTGGTATATGAATAACATGATGTTTTTCAATGGCAAAAATCAATGAATATTGTAAATGCACAAACAGTAATTTCTCCGCATTGCAAGGTGCAATTCTGAAATTTTTTGCTTTTTCCTGCTCCTCTTAGCATGATAAAGAAGATTCAAAGAGAGTGAGATGCCAGCTCCTTTCGTTCAGTCAGTAGCTTCAATCATTTCTGGACGTTTTTCAATGGCAAAAATCATTGAATATTGTAAATGCACAAACAGTAATTTCTCCGCATTGCAAGGTGCAATTCTGAAATTTTTTACATTTTCCTGCTCCTCTTAGCATGATAAAGAAGATTCAAAGAGAGTGAGATGCCAGCTCCTTTCATTCAGTCAGTAGCTTCAATCATTTCTGGTATATGAATAACATGATGTTTTTCAATGGCAAAAATCAATGAATATTGTAAATGCACAAACAGTAATTTCTCCGCATTGCAAGGTGCAATTCTGAAATTTTTTGCTTTTTCCTGCTCCTCTTAGCATGATAAAGAAGATTCAAAGAGAGTGAGATGCCAGCTCCTTTCATTCAGTCAGTAGCTTCAATCATTTCTGGACGTTTTTCAATGGCAAAAATCAATGAATATTGTAAATGCACAAACAGTAATTTCTCCGCATTGCAAGGTGCAATTCTGAAATTTTTTGCTTTTTCCTGCTCCTCTTAGCATGATAAAGAAGATTCAAAGAGAGTGAGGTGCCAGCTCCTTTCATTCAGTCAGTAGCTTCAAACATTTCTGGTATATGAATAACATGTTTTTCAATGGCAAAAATCAATGAATATTGTAAATGCACAAACAGTAATTTCTCCGCATTGCAAGGAGCAATTCTGAAATTTTTTGCTTTTTCCTGCTCCTCTTAGCATGATAAAGAAGATTCAAAGAGAGTGAGATGCCAGCTCCTTTCATTCAGTCAGTAGCTTCAATCATTTCTGGACGTTTTTCAATGGCAAAAATCAATGAATATTGTAAATGCACAAACTGTAATTTCTCCGCATTGCAAGGTGCAATTCTGAAATTTTTTGCTTTTTCCTGCTCCTCTTAGCATGATAAAGAAGATTCAAAGAGAGTGAGATGCCAGCTCCTTTCATTCAGTCAGTAGCTTCAATCATTTCTGGACGTTTTTCAATGGCAAAAATCAATGAATATTGTAAATGCACAAACAGTAATTTCTCCGCATTGCAAGGTGCAATTCTGAAATTTTTTGCTTTTTCCTGCTCCTCTTAGCATGATAAAGAAGATTCAAAGAGAGTGAGATGCCAGCTCCTTTCATTCAGTCAGTAGCTTCAAACATTTCTGGTATATGAATAACATGATGTTTTTCAATGGCAAAAATTAACGAATATTGTAAATGCACAAACAGTAATTTCTCCGCATTGCAAGGTGCAATTCTGAAATTTTTTGCTTTTTCCAGCTCCTCTTAGCATGATAAAGAAGATTCAAAGAGAGTGAGATGCCAGCTCCTTTCATTCAGTCAGTAGCTTCAATCATTTCTGGACGTTTTTCAATGGCAAAAATCAATGAATATTGTAAATGCACAAACAGTAATTTCTCGGCATTGCAAGGTGCAATTCTGAAATTTTTTGCTTTATCCTGCTCCTCTTAGCATGATAAAGAAGATTCAAAGAGAGTGAGGTGCCAGCTCCTTTCATTCAGTCAGTAGCTTCAAACATTTCTGGTATATGAATAACATGTTTTTCAATGGCAAAAATCAATGAATATTGTAAATGCACAAACAGTAATTTCTCCGCATTGCAAGGTGCAAATCTGAAATTTTTTGCTTTTTCCTGCTCCTCTTAGCATGATAAAGAAAATTCAAAGAGAGTGAGATGCCAGCTCCTTTCATTCAGTCAGTAGCTTCAATCATTTCTGGACGTTTTTCAATGGCAAAAATCAATGAATATTGTAAATGCACAAACAGTAATTTCTCCGCATTGCAAGGTGCAATTCTGAAATTTTTTGCTTTTTCCTGCTCCTCTTAGCATGATAAAGAAGATTCAAAGAGAGTGAGATGCCAGCTCCTTTCATTCAGTCAGTAGCTTCAATCATTTCTGGACGTTTTTCAATGGCAAAAATCAATGAATATTGTAAATGCACAAACTGTAATTTCTCCGCATTGTAAGGTGCAATTCTGAAATTTTTTGCTTTTTCCTGCTCCTCTTAGCATGATAAAGAAGATTCAAAGAGAGTGAGATGCCAGCTCCTTTCATTCAGTCAGTAGCTTCAATCATTTCTGGACGTTTTTCAATGGCAAAAATCAATGAATATTGTAAATGCACAAACTGTAATTTCTCCGCATTGTAAGGTGCAATTCTGAAATTTTTTGCTTTTTCCTGCTCCTCTTAGCATGATAAAGAAGATTCAAAGAGAGTGAGATGCCAGCTCCTTTCATTCAGTCAGTAGCTTCAATCATTTCTGGACGTTTTTCAATGGCAAAAATCAATGAATATTGTAAATGCACAAACAGTAATTTCTCCGCATTGCAAGGTGCAATTCTGAAATTTTTTGCTTTTTCCTGCTCCTCTTAGCATGATAAAGAAGATTCAAAGAGAGTGAGATGCCAGCTCCTTTCATTCAGTCAGTAGCTTCAAACATTTCTGGTATATGAATAACATGATGTTTTTCAATGGCAAAAATCAATGAATATTGTAAATGCACAAACAGTAATTTCTCCGCATTGCAAGGTGCAATTCTGAAATTTTTTGCTTTTTCCTGCTCCTCTTAGCATGATAAAGAAGATTCAAAGAGAGTGAGATGCCAGCTCCTTTCATTCAGTCAGTAGCTTCAAACATTTCTGGTATATGAATAACATGATGTTTTTCAATGGCAAAAATCAATGAATATTGTAAATGCACAAACAGTAATTTCTCCGCATTGCAAGGTGCAAGTCTGAAATTTTTTGCTTTTTCCTGCTCCTCTTAGCATGATAAAGAAGATTCAAAGAGAGTGAGATGCCAGCTACTTTCATTCAGTCAGTAGCTTCAATCATTTCTGGACGTTTTTCAATGGTAAAAATCAATGAATATTGTAAATGCACAAACAGTAATTTCTCCGCATTGCAAGGTGCAATTCTGAAATTTTTTGCTTTTTCCCGCTCCTCTTAGCATGATAAAGAAGATTCAAAGAGAGTGAGATGCCAGCTCCTTTCATTCAGTCAGTAGCTTCAATCATTTCTGGACGTTTTTCAATGGCAAAAATCAATGAATATTGTAAATGCACAAACAGTAATTTCTCCGCATTGCAAGGTGCAATTCTGAAATTTTTTGCTTTTTCCTGCTCCTCTTAGCATGATAAAGAAGATTCAAAGAGAGTGAGATGCCAGCTCCTTTCATTCAGTCAGTAGCTTCAAACATTTCTGGTATATGAATAACATGATGTTTTTCAATGGCAAAAATCAATGAATATTGTAAATGCACAAACAGTAATTTCTCCGCATTGCAAGGTGCAAGTCTGAAATTTTTTGCTTTTTCCTGCTCCTCTTAGCATGATAAAGAAGATTCAAAGAGAGTGAGATGCCAGCTACTTTCATTCAGTCAGTAGCTTCAATCATTTCTGGACGTTTTTCAATGGCAAAAATCAATGAATATTGTAAATGCACAAACAGTAATTTCTTCGCATTGCAAGGTGCAATTCTGAAATGTTTTGGTTTTTCCTGCTCCTCTTAGCATGATAAAGAATATTCAAAGAGAGTGAGATGCCAGCTCCTTTCATTCAGTCAGTAGCTTCAATCATTTCTGGTAAATGAATACCATGATGTTTTTCAATGGCAAAAATCAATGAATTTTGTAAATTCACAAACAGTAATTTCTCCGCATTGCAAGGCGCAATTCTGAAATTTTTTGCTTTTTCCTGCTCCTCTTAGCATGATAAAGAAGATTCAAAGAGAGTGAGATGCCAGCTCCTTTCATTCAGTCAGTAGCTTCAATCATTTCTGGACGTTTTTCAATGGCAAAAATCAATGAATATTGTAAATGCACAAACAGTAATTTCTCCGCATTGCAAGGTGCAATTCTGAAATTTTTTGCTTTTTCCTGCTCCGCTTAGCATGATAAAGAAGATTCAAAGAGAGTGAGATGCCAGCTCCTTTCATTCAGTCAGTAGCTTCAATCATTTCTGGATGTTTTTCAATGGCAAAAGTCAATGAATATTGTAAATGCACAAACTGTAATTTCTTCACATTGCAAGGTGCAATTCTGAAATTTTTTGCTTTTCCTGCTCCTCTTAGCATGATAAAGAAGATTCATAGAGAGTGAGATGCCAGCTCCTTTCATTCAGTCAGTAGCTTCAATCATTTCTGGACGTTTTTCAATGGCAAAAATCAATGAATATTGTAATTGCACAAACAGTAATTTCTCCGCATTGCAAGGTGCAATTCTGAAATTTTTTGCTTTTTCCTGCTCCTCTTAGCATGATAAAGAAGATTCAAAGAGAGTGAGATGCCAGCTCCTTTCATTCAGTCAGTAGCTTCAAACATTTCTGGTATATGAATAACATGATGTTTTTCAATGGCAAAAATCAATGAATATTGTAAATGCACAAACAGTAATTTCTCCGCATTGCAAGGTGCAATTCTGAAATTTTTTGCTTTTTCCTGCTCCTCTTAGCATGATAAAGAAGATTCAAAGAGAGTGAGATGCCAGCTCCTTTCATTCAGTCAGTAGCTTCAATCATTTCTGGACGTTTTTCAATGGCAAAAATCAATGAATATTGTAAATGCACAAACAGTAATTTCTCCGCATTGCAAGGTGCAATTCTGAAATTTTTTGCTTTTTCCTGCTCCTCTTAGCATGATAAAGAAGATTCAAAGAGAGTGAGATGCCAGCTCCTTTCATTCAGTCAGTAGCTTCAATCATTTCTGGACGTTTTTCAATGGCAAAAATCAATGAATATTGTAAATGCACAAACTGTAATTTCTCCGCATTGTAAGGTGCAATTCTGAAATTTTTTGCTTTTTCCTGCTCCTCTTAGCATGATAAAGAAGATTCAAAGAGAGTGAGATGCCAGCTCCTTTCATTCAGTCAGTAGCTTCAATCATTTCTGGACGTTTTTCAATGGCAAAAATCAATGAATATTGTAAATGCACAAACAGTAATTTCTCCGCATTGCAAGGTGCAATTCTGAAATTTTTTGCTTTTTCCTGCTCCTCTTAGCATGATAAAGAAGATTCAAAGAGAGTGAGATGCCAGCTCCTTTCATTCAGTCAGTAGCTTCAAACATTTCTGGTATATGAATAACATGATGTTTTTCAATGGCAAAAATCAATGAATATTGTAAATGCACAAACAGTAATTTCTCCGCATTGCAAGGTGCAAGTCTGAAATTTTTTGCTTTTTCCTGCTCCTCTTAGCATGATAAAGAAGATTCAAAGAGAGTGAGATGCCAGCTACTTTCATTCAGTCAGTAGCTTCAATCATTTCTGGACGTTTTTCAATGGTAAAAATCAATGAATATTGTAAATGCACAAACAGTAATTTCTCCGCATTGCAAGGTGCAATTCTGAAATTTTTTGCTTTTTCCTGCTCCTCTTAGCATGATAAAGAAGATTCAAAGAGAGTGAGATGCCAGCTCCTTTCATTCAGTCAGTAGCTTCAATCATTTCTGGACGTTTTTCAATGGCAAAAATCAATGAATATTGTAAATGCACAAACAGTAATTTCTCCGCATTGCAAGGTGCAATTCTGAAATTTTTTGCTTTTTCCTGCTCCTCTTAGCATGATAAAGAAGTTTCAAAGAGAGTGAGATGCCAGCTCCTTTCATTCAGTCAGTAGCTTCAATCATTTCTGGTAAATGAATAACATGATGTTTTTCAATGGCAAAAATCAATGAATTTTGTAAATGCACAAACACTAATTTCTCCGCATTGCAAGGCGCAATTCTGAAATTTTTTGCTTTTTCCTGCTCCTCTTAGCATGATAAAGAAGATTCAAAGAGAGTGAGATGCCAGCTCCTTTCATTCAGTCAGTAGCTTCAATCATTTCTGAACGTTTTTCAATGGCAAAAATCAATGAATATTGTAAATGCACAAACAGTAATTTCTCCGCATTGCAAGGTGCAATTCTGAAATTTTTTGCTTTTTCCTGCTCCTCTTAGCATGATAAAGAAGATTCAAAGAGAGTGAGATGCCAGCTCCTTTCATTCAGTCAGTAGCTTCAATCATTTCTGGACGTTTTTCAATGGCAAAAATCAATGAATATTGTAAATGCACAAACAGTAATTTCTCCGCATTGCAAGGTGCAATTCTGAAATTTTTTGCTTTTTCCTGCTCCTCTTAGCATGATAAAGAAGATTCAAAGAGAGTGAGGTGCCAGCTCCTTTCATTCAGTCAGTAGCTTCAAACATTTCTGGTATATGAATAACATGTTTTTCAATGGCAAAAATCAATGAATATTGTAAATGCACAAACAGTAATTTCTCCGCATTGCAAGGTGCAATTCTGAAATTTTTTGCTTTTTCCTGCTCCTCTTAGCATGATAAAGAAGATTCAAAGAGAGTGAGATGCCAGCTCCTTTCATTCAGTCAGTAGCTTCAATCATTTCTGGACGTTTTTCAATGGCAAAAATCAATGAATATTGTAAATGCACAAACAGTAATTTCTCCGCATTGCAAGGTGCAATTCTGAAATTTTTTGCTTTTTCCTGCTCCTCTTAGCATGATAAAGAAGATTCAAAGAGAGTGAGATGCCAGCTCCTTTCATTCAGTCAGTAGCTTCAATCATTTCTGGACGTTTTTCAATGGCAAAAATCAATGAATATTGTAAATGCACAAACTGTAATTTCTCCGCATTGTAAGGTGCAATTCTGAAATTTTTTGCTTTTTCCTGCTCCTCTTAGCATGATAAAGAAGATTCAAAGAGAGTGAGATGCCAGCTCCTTTCATTCAGTCAGTAGCTTCAATCATTTCTGGACGTTTTTCAATGGCAAAAATCAATGAATATTGTAAATGCACAAACAGTAATTTCTCCGCATTGCAAGGTGCAATTCTGAAATTTTTTGCTTTTTCCTGCTCCTCTTAGCATGATAAAGAAGATTCAAAGAGAGTGAGATGCCAGCTCCTTTCATTCAGTCAGTAGCTTCAAACATTTCTGGTATATGAATAACATGATGTTTTTCAATGGCAAAAATCAATGAATATTGTAAATGCACAAACAGTAATTTCTCCGCATTGCAAGGTGCAAGTCTGAAATTTTTTGCTTTTTCCTGCTCCTCTTAGCATGATAAAGAAGATTCAAAGAGAGTGAGATGCCAGCTACTTTCATTCAGTCAGTAGCTTCAATCATTTCTGGACGTTTTTCAATGGTAAAAATCAATGAATATTGTAAATGCACAAACAGTAATTTCTCCGCATTGCAAGGTGCAATTCTGAAATTTTTTGCTTTTTCCTGCTCCTCTTAGCATGATAAAGAAGATTCAAAGAGAGTGAGATGCCAGCTCCTTTCATTCAGTCAGTAGCTTCAATCATTTCTGGACGTTTTTCAATGGCAAAAATCAATGAATATTGTAAATGCACAAACAGTAATTTCTCCGCATTGCAAGGTGCAATTCTGAAATTTTTTGCTTTTTCCTGCTCCTCTTAGCATGATAAAGAAGTTTCAAAGAGAGTGAGATGCCAGCTCCTTTCATTCAGTCAGTAGCTTCAATCATTTCTGGTAAATGAATAACATGATGTTTTTCAATGGCAAAAATCAATGAATTTTGTAAATGCACAAACACTAATTTCTCCGCATTGCAAGGCGCAATTCTGAAATTTTTTGCTTTTTCCTGCTCCTCTTAGCATGATAAAGAAGATTCAAAGAGAGTGAGATGCCAGCTCCTTTCATTCAGTCAGTAGCTTCAATCATTTCTGAACGTTTTTCAATGGCAAAAATCAATGAATATTGTAAATGCACAAACAGTAATTTCTCCGCATTGCAAGGTGCAATTCTGAAATTTTTTGCTTTTTCCTGCTCCTCTTAGCATGATAAAGAAGATTCAAAGAGAGTGAGATGCCAGCTCCTTTCATTCAGTCAGTAGCTTCAATCATTTCTGGACGTTTTTCAATGGCAAAAATCAATGAATATTGTAAATGCACAAACAGTAATTTCTCCGCATTGCAAGGTGCAATTCTGAAATTTTTTGCTTTTTCCTGCTCCTCTTAGCATGATAAAGAAGATTCAAAGAGAGTGAGGTGCCAGCTCCTTTCATTCAGTCAGTAGCTTCAAACATTTCTGGTATATGAATAACATGTTTTTCAATGGCAAAAATCAATGAATATTGTAAATGCACAAACAGTAATTTCTCCGCATTGCAAGGAGCAATTCTGAAATTTTTTGCTTTTTCCTGCTCCTCTTAGCATGATAAAGAAGATTCAAAGAGAGTGAGATGCCAGCTCCTTTCATTCAGTCAGTAGCTTCAATCATTTCTGGACGTTTTTCAATGGCAAAAATCAATGAATATTGTAAATGCACAAACAGTAATTTCTCCGCATTGCAAGGTGCAATTCTGAAATTTTTTGCTTTTTCCTGCTCCTCTTAGCATGATAAAGAAGATTCAAAGAGAGTGAGATGCCAGCTCCTTTCATTCAGTCAGTAGCTTCAAACATTTCTGGTATATGAATAACATGATGTTTTTCAATGGCAAAAATCAATGAATATTGTAAATGCACAAACAGTAATTTCTCCGCATTGCAAGGTGCAAGTCTGAAATTTTTTGCTTTTTCCTGCTCCTCTTAGCATGATAAAGAAGATTCAAAGAGAGTGAGATGCCAGCTACTTTCATTCAGTCAGTAGCTTCAATCATTTCTGGACGTTTTTCAATGGCAAAAATCAATGAATATTGTAAATGCACAAACAGTAATTTCTTCGCATTGCAAGGTGCAATTCTGAAATGTTTTGCTTTTTCCTGCTCCTCTTAGCATGATAAAGAATATTCAAAGAGAGTGAGATGCCAGCTCCTTTCATTCAGTCAGTAGCTTCAATCATTTCTGGTAAATGAATACCATGATGTTTTTCAATGGCAAAAATCAATGAATTTTGTAAATTCACAAACAGTAATTTCTCCGCATTGCAAGGCGCAATTCTGAAATTTTTTGCTTTTTCCTGCTCCTCTTAGCATGATAAAGAAGATTCAAAGAGAGTGAGATGCCAGCTCCTTTCATTCAGTCAGTAGCTTCAATCATTTCTGGACGTTTTTCAATGGCAAAAATCAATGAATATTGTAAATGCACAAACAGTAATTTCTCCGCATTGCAAGGTGCAATTCTGAAATTTTTTGCTTTTTCCTGCTCCGCTTAGCATGATAAAGAAGATTCAAAGAGAGTGAGATGCCAGCTCCTTTCATTCAGTCAGTAGCTTCAATCATTTCTGGATGTTTTTCAATGGCAAAAGTCAATGAATATTGTAAATGCACAAACTGTAATTTCTTCACATTGCAAGGTGCAATTCTGAAATTTTTTGCTTTTCCTGCTCCTCTTAGCATGATAAAGAAGATTCATAGAGAGTGAGATGCCAGCTCCTTTCATTCAGTCAGTAGCTTCAATCATTTCTGGACGTTTTTCAATGGCAAAAATCAATGAATATTGTAATTGCACAAACAGTAATTTCTCCGCATTGCAAGGTGCAATTCTGAAATTTTTTGCTTTTTCCTGCTCCTCTTAGCATGATAAAGAAGATTCAAAGAGAGTGAGATGCCAGCTCCTTTCATTCAGTCAGTAGCTTCAAACATTTCTGGTATATGAATAACATGATGTTTTTCAATGGCAAAAATCAATGAATATTGTAAATGCACAAACAGTAATTTCTCCGCATTGCAAGGTGCAATTCTGAAATTTTTTGCTTTTTCCTGCTCCTCTTAGCATGATAAAGAAGATTCAAAGAGAGTGAGATGCCAGCTCCTTTCATTCAGTCAGTAGCTTCAATCATTTCTGTACGTTTTTCAATGGCAAAAATCAATGAATATTGTAAATGCACAAACAGTAATTTCTCCGCATTGCAAGGTGCAATTCTGAAATTTTTTGCTTTTTCCTGCTCCTCTTAGCATGATAAAGAAGATTCAAAGAGAGTGAGATGCCAGCTCCTTTCATTCAGTCAGTAGCTTCAATCATTTCTGGACGTTTTTCAATGGCAAAAATCAATGAATATTGTAAATGCACAAACTGTAATTTCTCCGCATTGTAAGGTGCAATTCTGAAATTTTTTGCTTTTTCCTGCTCCTCTTAGCATGATAAAGAAGATTCAAAGAGAGTGAGATGCCAGCTCCTTTCATTCAGTCAGTAGCTTCAATCATTTCTGGACGTTTTTCAATGGCAAAAATCAATGAATATTGTAAATGCACAAACAGTAATTTCTCCGCATTGCAAGGTGCAATTCTGAAATTTTTTGCTTTTTCCTGCTCCTCTTAGCATGATAAAGAAGATTCAAAGAGAGTGAGATGCCAGCTCCTTTCATTCAGTCAGTAGCTTCAAACATTTCTGGTATATGAATAACATGATGTTTTTCAATGGCAAAAATCAATGAATATTGTAAATGCACAAACAGTAATTTCTCCGCATTGCAAGGTGCAAGTCTGAAATTTTTTGCTTTTTCCTGCTCCTCTTAGCATGATAAAGAAGATTCAAAGAGAGTGAGATGCCAGCTACTTTCATTCAGTCAGTAGCTTCAATCATTTCTGGACGTTTTTCAATGGTAAAAATCAATGAATATTGTAAATGCACAAACAGTAATTTCTCCGCATTGCAAGGTGCAATTCTGAAATTTTTTGCTTTTTCCTGCTCCTCTTAGCATGATAAAGAAGATTCAAAGAGAGTGAGATGCCAGCTCCTTTCATTCAGTCAGTAGCTTCAATCATTTCTGGACGTTTTTCAATGGCAAAAATCAATGAATATTGTAAATGCACAAACAGTAATTTCTCCGCATTGCAAGGTGCAATTCTGAAATTTTTTGCTTTTTCCTGCTCCTCTTAGCATGATAAAGAAGTTTCAAAGAGAGTGAGATGCCAGCTCCTTTCATTCAGTCAGTAGCTTCAATCATTTCTGGTAAATGAATAACATGATGTTTTTCAATGGCAAAAATCAATGAATTTTGTAAATGCACAAACACTAATTTCTCCGCATTGCAAGGCGCAATTCTGAAATTTTTTGCTTTTTCCTGCTCCTCTTAGCATGATAAAGAAGATTCAAAGAGAGTGAGATGCCAGCTCCTTTCATTCAGTCAGTAGCTTCAATCATTTCTGAACGTTTTTCAATGGCAAAAATCAATGAATATTGTAAATGCACAAACAGTAATTTCTCCGCATTGCAAGGTGCAATTCTGAAATTTTTTGCTTTTTCCTGCTCCTCTTAGCATGATAAAGAAGATTCAAAGAGAGTGAGATGCCAGCTCCTTTCATTCAGTCAGTAGCTTCAATCATTTCTGGACGTTTTTCAATGGCAAAAATCAATGAATATTGTAAATGCACAAACAGTAATTTCTCCGCATTGCAAGGTGCAATTCTGAAATTTTTTGCTTTTTCCTGCTCCTCTTAGCATGATAAAGAAGATTCAAAGAGAGTGAGGTGCCAGCTCCTTTCATTCAGTCAGTAGCTTCAAACATTTCTGGTATATGAATAACATGTTTTTCAATGGCAAAAATCAATGAATATTGTAAATGCACAAACAGTAATTTCTCCGCATTGCAAGGAGCAATTCTGAAATTTTTTGCTTTTTCCTGCTCCTCTTAGCATGATAAAGAAGATTCAAAGAGAGTGAGATGCCAGCTCCTTTCATTCAGTCAGTAGCTTCAATCATTTCTGGACGTTTTTCAATGGCAAAAATCAATGAATATTGTAAATGCACAAACAGTAATTTCTCCGCATTGCAAGGTGCAATTCTGAAATTTTTTGCTTTTTCCTGCTCCTCTTAGCATGATAAAGAAGATTCAAAGAGAGTGAGAAGCCAGCTCCTTTCATTCAGTCAGTAGCTTCAATCATTTCTGGACGTTTTTCAATGGCAAAAATCAATGAATATTGTAAATGCACAAACTGTAATTACTCCGCATTGCAAGGTGCAATTCTGAAATTTTTTGCTTTTTCCTGCTCCTCTTAGCATGATAAAGAAGATTCAAAGAGAGTGAGATGCCAGCTCCTTTCATTCAGTCAGTAGCTTCAAACATTTCTGGTATATGAATAACATGATGTTTTTCAATGGCAAAAATCAATGAATATTGTAAATGCACAAACAGTAATTTCTCCGCATTGCAAGGTGCAATTCTGAAATTTTTTGTTTTTTCCTGCTCCTCTTAGCATGATAAAGAAGATTCAAAGAGAGTGAGATGCCAGCTCCTTTCATTCAGTCAGTAGCTTCAAACATTTCTGGTATATGAATAACATGATGTTTTTCAATGGCAAAAATCAATGAATATTGTAAATGCACAAACAGTAATTTCTCCGCATTGCAAGGTGCAATTCTGAAATTTTTTGCTTTTTCCTGCTCCTCTTAGCATGATAAAGAAGATTCAAAGAGAGTGAGATGCCAGCTCCTTTCATTCAGTCAGTAGCTTCAATCATTTCTGGACGTTTTTCAATGGCAAAAATCAATGAATATTGTAAATGCACAAACAGTAATTTCTCCGCATTGCAAGGTGCAATTCTGAAATTTTTTGCTTTTACCTGCTCCTCTTAGCATGATAAAGAAGATTCAAAGAGAGTGAGATGCCAGCTCCTTTCATTCAGTCAGTAGCTTCAATCATTTCTGGACGTTTTTCAATGGCAAAAATCAATGAATATTGTAAATGCACAAACAGTAATTTCTCCGCATTGCAAGGTGCAATTCTGAAATTTTTTGCTTTTACCTGCTCCTCTTAGCATGATAAAGAAGATTCAAAGAGAGTGAGATGCCAGCTCCTTTCATTCAGTCAGTAGCTTCAATCATTTCTGGACGTTTTTCAATGGCAAAAATCAATGAATATTGTAAATGCACAAACAGTAATTTCTCCGCATTGCAAGTTGCAATTCTGAAATTTTTTGCTTTTTCCTGCTCCACTTAGCATGATAAAGAAGATTCAAAGAGAGTGAGATGCCAGCTCCTTTCATTCAGTCAGTAGCTTCAAACATTTCTGGTATATGAATAACATGATGTTTTTCAATGGCAAAAATCAATGAATATTGTAAATGCACAAACAGTAATTTCTCCGCATTGCAAGGTGCAATTCTGAAATTTTTTGCTTTTTCCTGCTCCTCTTAGCATGATAAAGAAGATTCAAAGAGAGTGAGATGCCAGCTCCTTTCGTTCAGTCAGTAGCTTCAATCATTTCTGGACGTTTTTCAATGGCAAAAATCATTGAATATTATAAATGCACAAACAGTAATTTCTCCGCATTGCATTGTGCAATTCTGAAATTTTTTACTTTTTCCTGCTCCTCTTAGCATGATAAAGAAGATTCAAAGAGAGTGAGATGCCAGCTCCTTTCATTCAGTCAGTAGCTTCAATCATTTCTGGTATATGAATAACATGATGTTTTTCAATGGCAAAAATCAATGAATATTGTAAATGCACAAACAGTAATTTCTCCGCATTGCAAGGTGCAATTCTGAAATTTTTTGCCTTTTCCTGCTCCTCTTAGCATGATAAAGAAGATTCAAAGAGAGTGAGATGCCAGCTCCTTTCATTCAGTCAGTAGCTTCAATAATTTCTGGACGTTTTTCAATGGCAAAAATCAATGAATATTGTAAATGCACAAACAGTAATTTCTCCGCATTGCAAGGTGCAATTCTGAAATTTTTTGCTTTTTCCTGCTCCTCTTAGCATGATAAACATGATTCAAAGAGAGTGAGATGCCAGCTCCTTTCATTCAGTCAGTAGCTTCAATCATTTCTGGACGTTTTTCAATGGCAAAAATCAATGAATATTGTAAATGCACAAACAGTAATTTCTCCGCATTGCAAGGTGCAATTCTGAAATTTTTTGCTTTTTCCTGCTCCTCTTAGCATGATAAAGAAGATTCAAAGAGAGTGAGATGCCAGCTCCTTTCATTCAGTCAGTAGCTTCAAACATTTCTGGTATATGAATAACATGATGTTTTTCAATGGCAAAAATCAATGAATATTGTAAATGCACAAACAGTAATTTCTCCGCATTGCAAGGTGCAATTCTGAAATTTTTTGTTTTTTCCTGCTCCTCTTAGCATGATAAAGAAGATTCAAAGAGAGTGAGATGCCAGCTCCTTTCATTCAGTCAGTAGCTTCAAACATTTCTGGTATATGAATAACATGATGTTTTTCAATGGCAAAAATCAATGAATATTGTAAATGCACAAACAGTAATTTCTCCGCATTGCAAGGTGCAATTCTGAAATTTTTTGCTTTTTCCTGCTCCTCTTAGCATGATAAAGAAGATTCAAAGAGAGTGAGATGCCAGCTCCTTTCATTCAGTCAGTAGCTTCAATCATTTCTGGACGTTTTTCAATGGCAAAAATCAATGAATATTGTAAATGCACAAACAGTAATTTCTCCGCATTGCAAGGTGCAATTCTGAAATTTTTTGCTTTTACCTGCTCCTCTTAGCATGATAAAGAAGATTCAAAGAGAGTGAGATGCCAGCTCCTTTCATTCAGTCAGTAGCTTCAATCATTTCTGGACGTTTTTCAATGGCAAAAATCAATGAATATTGTAAATGCACAAACAGTAATTTCTCCGCATTGCAAGGTGCAATTCTGAAATTTTTTGCTTTTACCTGCTCCTCTTAGCATGATAAAGAAGATTCAAAGAGAGTGAGATGCCAGCTCCTTTCATTCAGTCAGTAGCTTCAATCATTTCTGGACGTTTTTCAATGGCAAAAATCAATGAATATTGTAAATGCACAAACAGTAATTTCTCCGCATTGCAAGTTGCAATTCTGAAATTTTTTGCTTTTTCCTGCTCCACTTAGCATGATAAAGAAGATTCAAAGAGAGTGAGATGCCAGCTCCTTTCATTCAGTCAGTAGCTTCAAACATTTCTGGTATATGAATAACATGATGTTTTTCAATGGCAAAAATCAATGAATATTGTAAATGCACAAACAGTAATTTCTCCGCATTGCAAGGTGCAATTCTGAAATTTTTTGCTTTTTCCTGCTCCTCTTAGCATGATAAAGAAGATTCAAAGAGAGTGAGATGCCAGCTCCTTTCGTTCAGTCAGTAGCTTCAATCATTTCTGGACGTTTTTCAATGGCAAAAATCATTGAATATTATAAATGCACAAACAGTAATTTCTCCGCATTGCATTGTGCAATTCTGAAATTTTTTACTTTTTCCTGCTCCTCTTAGCATGATAAAGAAGATTCAAAGAGAGTGAGATGCCAGCTCCTTTCATTCAGTCAGTAGCTTCAATCATTTCTGGTATATGAATAACATGATGTTTTTCAATGGCAAAAATCAATGAATATTGTAAATGCACAAACAGTAATTTCTCCGCATTGCAAGGTGCAATTCTGAAATTTTTTGCCTTTTCCTGCTCCTCTTAGCATGATAAAGAAGATTCAAAGAGAGTGAGATGCCAGCTCCTTTCATTCAGTCAGTAGCTTCAATAATTTCTGGACGTTTTTCAATGGCAAAAATCAATGAATATTGTAAATGCACAAACAGTAATTTCTCCGCATTGCAAGGTGCAATTCTGAAATTTTTTGCTTTTTCCTGCTCCTCTTAGCATGATAAACATGATTCAAAGAGAGTGAGATGCCAGCTCCTTTCATTCAGTCAGTAGCTTCAATCATTTCTGGACGTTTTTCAATGGCAAAAATCAATGAATATTGTAAATGCACAAACAGTAATTTCTCCGCATTGCAAGGTGCAATTCTGAAATTTTTTGCTTTTTCCTGCTCCTCTTAGCATGATAAAGAAGATTCAAAGAGAGTGAGATGCCAGCTCCTTTCATTCAGTCAGTAGCTTCAAACATTTCTGGTATATGAATAACATGATGTTTTTCAATGGCAAAAATCAATGAATATTGTAAATGCACAAACAGTAATTTCTCCGCATTGCAAGGTGCAATTCTGAAATTTTTTGCTTTTTCCTGCTCCTCTTAGCATGATAAAGAAGATTCAAAGAGAGTGAGATGCCAGCTCCTTTCATTCAGTCAGTAGCTTCAATCATTTCTGAACGTTTTTCAATGGCAAAAATCAATGAATATTGTAAATGCACAAACAGTAATTTCTCCGCATTGCAAGGTGCAATTCTGAAATTTTTTGCTTTTTCCTGCTCCTCTTAGCATGATAAAGAAGATTCAAAGAGAGTGAGATGCCAGCTCCTTTCATTCAGTCAGTAGCTTCAATCATTTCTGGACGTTTTTCAATGGCAAAAATCAATGAATATTGTAAATGCACAAACAGTAATTTCTCCGCATTGCAAGGTGCAATTCTGAAATTTTTTTTGCTTTTTCCTGCTCCTCTTAGCATGATAAAGAAGATTCAAAGAGAGTGAGGTGCCAGCTCCTTTCATTCAGTCAGTAGCTTCAAACATTTCTGGTATATGAATAACATGTTTTTCAATGGCAAAAATCAATGAATATTGTAAATGCACAAACAGTAATTTCTCCGCATTGCAAGGAGCAATTCTGAAATTTTTTGCTTTTTCCTGCTCCTCTTAGCATGATAAAGAAGATTCAAAGAGAGTGAGATGCCAACTCCTTTCATTCAGTCAGTAGCTTCAATCATTTCTGGACGTTTTTCAATGGCAAAAATCAATGAATATTGTAAATGCACAAACAGTAATTTCTCCGCATTGCAAGGTGCAATTCTGAAATTTTTTGCTTTTTCCTGCTCCTCTTAGCATGATAAAGAAGATTCAAAGAGAGTGAGATGCCAGCTCCTTTCATTCAGTCAGTAGCTTCAATCATTTCTGGACGTTTTTCAATGGCAAAAATCAATGAATATTGTAAATGCACAAACTGTAATTTCTCCGCATTGCAAGGTGCAATTCTGAAATTTTTTGCTTTTTCCTGCTCCTCTTAGCATGATAAAGAAGATTCAAAGAGAGTGAGATGCCAGCTCCTTTCATTCAGTCAGTAGCTTCAAACATTTCTGGTATATGAATAACATGATGTTTTTCAATGGCAAAAATCAATGAATATTGTAAATGCACAAACAGTAATTTCTCCGCATTGCAAGGTGCAATTCTGAAATTTTTTGTTTTTTCCTGCTCCTCTTAGCATGATAAAGAAGATTCAAAGAGAGTGAGATGCCAGCTCCTTTCATTCAGTCAGTAGCTTCAAACATTTCTGGTATATGAATAACATGATGTTTTTCAATGGCAAAAATCAATGAATATTGTAAATGCACAAACAGTAATTTCTCCGCATTGCAAGGTGCAATTCTGAAATTTTTTGCTTTTTCCTGCTCCTCTTAGCATGTTAAAGAAGATTCAAAGAGAGTGAGATGCCAGCTCCTTTCGTTCAGTCAGTAGCCTCAATCATTTCTGGACGTTTTTCAATGGTAAAAATCAATGAATATTGTAAATGCACAAACAGTAATTTCTCCGCATTGCAAGGTGCAATTCTGAAATTTTTTGCTTTTTCCTGCTCCTCTTAGCATGATAAAGAAGATTCAAAGAGAGTGAGATGCCAGCTCCTTTCATTCAGTCAGTAGCTTCAAACATTTCTGGTATATGAATAACATGATGTTTTTCAATGGCAAAAATCAATGAATATTGTAAATGCACAAACAGTAATTTCTCCGCATTGCAAGGTGCAATTCTGAAATTTTTTGCTTTTTCCTGCTCCTCTTAGCATGATAAAGAAGATTCAAAGAGAGTGAGATGCCAGCTCCTTTCATTCAGTCAGTAGCTTCAATCATTTCTGGTATATGAATAACATGATGTTTTTCAATGGCAAAAATCAATGAATATTGTAAATGCACAAACAGTAATTTCTCCGCATTGCAAGGTGCAATTCTGAAATTTTTTGCTTTTTCCTGCTCCTGTTAGCATGATAAAGAAGATTCAAAGAGAGTGAGATGCCAGCTCCTTTCATTCAGTCAGTAGCTTCAATAATTTCTGGACGTTTTTCAATGGCAAAAATCAATGAATATTGTAAATGCACAAACAGTAATTTCTCCGCATTGCAAGGTGCAATTCTGAAATTTTTTGCTTTTTCCTGCTCCTCTTAGCATGATAAACATGATTCAAAGAGAGTGAGATGCCAGCTCCTTTCATTCAGTCAGTAGCTTCAATCATTTCTGGACGTTTTTCAATGGCAAAAATCAATGAATATTGTAAATGCACAAACAGTAATTTCTCCGCATTGCAAGGTGCAATTCTGAAATTTTTTGCTTTTACCTGCTCCTCTTAGCATGATAAAGAAGATTCAAAGAGAGTGAGATGCCAGCTCCTTTCATTCAGTCAGTAGCTTCAATCATTTCTGGACGTTTTTCAATGGCAAAAATCAATGAATATTGTAAATGCACAAACAGTAATTTCTCCGCATTGCAAGTTGCAATTCTGAAATTTTTTGCTTTTTCCTGCTCCACTTAGCATGGTAAAGAAGATTCAAAGAGAGTGAGATGCCAGCTCCTTTCATTCAGTCAGTAGCTTCAAACATTTCTGGTATATGAATAACATGATGTTTTTCAATGGCAAAAATCAATGAATATTGTAAATGCACAAACAGTAATTTCTCCGCATTGCAAGGTGCAATTCTGAAATTTTTTGCTTTTTCCTGCTCCTCTTAGCATGATAAAGAAGATTCAAAGAGAGTGAGATGCCAGCTCCTTTCGTTCAGTCAGTAGCTTCAATCATTTCTGGACGTTTTTCAATGGCAAAAATCATTGAATATTATAAATGCACAAACAGTAATTTCTCCGCATTGCATAGTGCAATTCTGAAATTTTTTACTTTTTCCTGCTCCTCTTAGCATGATAAAGAAGATTCAAAGAGAGTGAGATGCCAGCTCCTTTCATTCAGTCAGTAGCTTCAATCATTTCTGGTATATGAATAACATGATGTTTTTCAATGGCAAAAATCAATGAATATTGTAAATGCACAAACAGTAATTTCTCCGCATTGCAAGGTGCAATTCTGAAATTTTTTGCTTTTTCCTGCTCCTCTTAGCATGATAAAGAAGATTCAAAGAGAGTGAGATGCCAGCTCCTTTCATTCAGTCAGTAGCTTCAATAATTTCTGGACGTTTTTCAATGGCAAAAATCAATGAATATTGTAAATGCACAAACAGTAATTTCTCCGCATTGCAAGGTGCAATTCTGAAATTTTTTGCTTTTTCCTGCTCCTCTTAGCATGATAAACATGATTCAAAGAGAGTGAGATGCCAGCTCCTTTCATTCAGTCAGTAGCTTCAATCATTTCTGGACGTTTTTCAATGGCAAAAATCAATGAATATTGTAAATGCACAAACAGTAATTTCTCCGCATTGCAAGGTGCAATTATGAAATTTTTTGCTTTTTCCTGCTCCTCTTAGCATGATAAAGAAGATTCAAAGAGAGTGAGATGCCAGCTCCTTTCATTCAGTCAGTAGCTTCAAACATTTCTGGTATATGAATAACATGATGTTTTTCAATGGCAAAAATCAATGAATATTGTAAATGCACAAACAGTAATTTCTCCGCATTGCAAGGTGCAATTCTGAAATTTTTTGCTTTTTCCTGCTCCTCTTAGCATGATAAAGAAGATTCAAAGAGAGTGAGATGCCAGCTCCTTTCATTCAGTCAGTAGCTTCAATCATTTCTGGACGTTTTTCAATGGCAAAAATCAATGAATATTGTAAATGCACAAACAGTAATTTCTCCGCATTGCAAGTTGCAATTCTGAAATTTTTTGCTTTTTCCTGCTCCACTTAGCATGGTAAAGAAGATTCAAAGAGAGTGAGATGCCAGCTCCTTTCATTCAGTCAGTAGCTTCAAACATTTCTGGTATATGAATAACATGATGTTTTTCAATGGCAAAAATCAATGAATATTGTAAATGCACAAACAGTAATTTCTCCGCATTGCAAGGTGCAATTCTGAAATTTTTTGCTTTTTCCTGCTCCTCTTAGCATGATAAAGAAGATTCAAAGAGAGTGAGATGCCAGCTCCTTTCGTTCAGTCAGTAGCTTCAATCATTTCTGGACGTTTTTCAATGGCAAAAATCATTGAATATTATAAATGCACAAACAGTAATTTCTCCGCATTGCATAGTGCAATTCTGAAATTTTTTACTTTTTCCTGCTCCTCTTAGCATGATAAAGAAGATTCAAAGAGAGTGAGATGCCAGCTCCTTTCATTCAGTCAGTAGCTTCAATCATTTCTGGTATATGAATAACATGATGTTTTTCAATGGCAAAAATCAATGAATATTGTAAATGCACAAACAGTAATTTCTCCGCATTGCAAGGTGCAATTCTGAAATTTTTTGCTTTTTCCTGCTCCTCTTAGCATGATAAAGAAGATTCAAAGAGAGTGAGATGCCAGCTCCTTTCATTCAGTCAGTAGCTTCAATAATTTCTGGACGTTTTTCAATGGCAAAAATCAATGAATATTGTAAATGCACAAACAGTAATTTCTCCGCATTGCAAGGTGCAATTCTGAAATTTTTTGCTTTTTCCTGCTCCTCTTAGCATGATAAACATGATTCAAAGAGAGTGAGATGCCAGCTCCTTTCATTCAGTCAGTAGCTTCAATCATTTCTGGACGTTTTTCAATGGCAAAAATCAATGAATATTGTAAATGCACAAACAGTAATTTCTCCGCATTGCAAGGTGCAATTATGAAATTTTTTGCTTTTTCCTGCTCCTCTTAGCATGATAAAGAAGATTCAAAGAGAGTGAGATGCCAGCTCCTTTCATTCAGTCAGTAGCTTCAAACATTTCTGGTATATGAATAACATGATGTTTTTCAATGGCAAAAATCAATGAATATTGTAAATGCACAAACAGTAATTTCTCCGCATTGCAAGGTGCAATTCTGAAATTTTTTGCTTTTTCCTGCTCCTCTTAGCATGATAAAGAAGATTCAAAGAGAGTGAGATGCCAGCTCCTTTCATTCAGTCAGTAGCTTCAATCATTTCTGGATGTTTTTCAATGGCAAAAATCAATGAATATTGTAAATGCACAAACAGTAATTTCTCCGCATTGCAAGGTGCAATTCTGAAATTTTTTGCTTTTTCCTGCTCCTCTTAGCATGATAAACAAGATTCAAAGAGAGTGAGATGCCAGCTCCTTTCATTCAGTCAGTAGCTTCAATCATTTCTGGACGTTTTTCAATGGCAAAAATCAATGAATATTGTAAATGCACAAACAGTAATTTCTCCGCATTGCAAGGTGCAATTCTGAAATTTTTTGCTTTTTCCTGCTCCTCTTAGCATGATAAAGAAGATTCAAAGAGAGTGAGATGCCAGCTCCTTTCATTCAGTCAGTAGCTTCAAACATTTCTGGTATATGAATAACATGATGTTTTTCAATGGCAAAAATCAATGAATATTGTAAATGCACAAACAGTAATTTCTCCGCATTGCAAGGTGCAATTCTGAAATTTTTTGCTTTTTCCTGCTCCTCTTAGCATGATAAAGAAGATTCAAAGAGAGTGAGATGCCAGCTCCTTTCATTCAGTCAGTAGCTTCAATCATTTCTGGATGTTTTTCAATGGCAAAAATCAATGAATATTGTAAATGCACAAACAGTAATTTCTCCGCATTGCAAGGTGCAATTCTGAAATTTTTTGCTTTTTCCTGCTCCTCTTAGCATGATAAACAAGATTCAAAGAGAGTGAGATGCCAGCTCCTTTCATTCAGTCAGTAGCTTCAATCATTTCTGGACGTTTTTCAATGGCAAAAATCAATGAATATTGTAAATGCACAAACAGTAATTTCTCCGCATTGCAAGGTGCAATTCTGAAATTTTTTGCTTTTTCCTGCTCCTCTTAGCATGATAAAGAAGATTCAAAGAGAGTGAGATGCCAGCTCCTTTCATTCAGTCAGTAGCTTCAAACATTTCTGGTATATGAATAACATGATGTTTTTCAATGGCAAAAATCAATGAATATTGTAAATGCACAAACAGTAATTTCTCCGCATTGCAAGGTGCAAGTCTGAAATTTTTTGCTTTTTCCTGCTCCTCTTAGCATGATAAAGAAGATTCAAAGAGAGTGAGATGCCAGCTACTTTCATTCAGTCAGTAGCTTCAATCATTTCTGGACGTTTTTCAATGGTAAAAATCAATGAATATTGTAAATGCACAAACAGTAATTTCTCCACATTGCAAGGTGCAATTCTGAAATTTTTTGCTTTTTCCTGCTCCTCTTAGCATGATAAAGAAGATTCAAAGAGAGTGAGATGCCAGCTCCTTTCATTCAGTCAGTAGCTTCAAACATTTCTGGTATATGAATAACATGATGTTTTTCAATGGCAAAAATCAATGAATATTGTAAATGCACAAACAGTAATTTCTCCGCATTGCAAGGTGCAATTCTGAAATTTTTTGCTTTTTCCTGCTCCTCTTAGCATGATAAAGAAGATTCAAAGAGAGTGAGATGCCAGCTCCTTTCATTCAGTCAGTAGCTTCAAACATTTCTGGTATATGAATAACATGATGTTTTTCAATGGCAAAAATCAATGAATATTGTAAATGCACAAACAGTAATTTCTCCGCATTGCAAGGTGCAATTCTGAAATTTTTTGCTTTTTCCTGCTCCTCTTAGCATGATAAAGAAGATTCAAAGAGAGTGAGATGCCAGCTCCTTTCATTCAGTCAGTAGCTTCAATCATTTCTGGATGTTTTTCAATGGCAAAAATCAATGAATATTGTAAATGCACAAACTGTAATTTCTCCGCATTGCAAGGTGCAATTCTGAAATTTTTTGCTTTTTCCTGCTCCTCTTAGCATGATAAAGAAGATTCAAAGAGAGTGAGATGCCAGCTCCTTTCATTCAGTCAGTAGCTTCAATCATTTCTGGACGTTTTTCAATGGCAAAAATCAATGAATATTGTAAATGCACAAACAGTAATTTCTCCGCATTGCAAGGTGCAATTCTGAAATTTTTTGCTTTTTCCTGCTCCTCTTAGCATGATAAAGAAGATTCAAAGAGAGTGAGATGCCAGCTCCTTTCATTCAGTCAGTACCTTCAATCATTTCTGGACGTTTTTCAATGGCAAAAATCAATGAAAATTGTAAATGCACAAACAGTAATTTCTCCGCATTGCAAGGTGCGATTCTGAAATTTTTTGCTTTTTCCTGCTCCTCTTAGCATGATAAAGAAGATTCAAAGAGAGTGAGATGCCAGCTCCTTTCATTCAGTCAGTAGCTTCAAACATTTCTGGTATATGAATAACATGATGTTTTTCAATGGCAAAAATCAATGAATATTGTAAATGCACAAACAGTAATTTCTCCGCATTGCAAGGTGCAAGTCTGAAATTTTTTGCTTTTTCCTGCTCCTCTTAGCATGATAAAGAAGATTCAAAGAGAGTGAGATGCCAGCTACTTTCATTCAGTCAGTAGCTTCAATCATTTCTGGACCTTTTTCAATGGTAAAAATCAATGAATATTGTAAATGCACAAACAGTAATTTCTCCACATTGCAAGGTGCAATTCTGCAATTTTTTGCTTTTTCCTGCTCCTCTTAGCATGATAAAGAAGATTCAAAGAGAGTGAGATGCCAGCTCCTTTCATTCAGTCAGTAGCTTCAAACATTTCTGGTATATGAATAACATGATGTTTTTCAATGGCAAAAATCAATGAATATTGTAAATGCACAAACAGTAATTTCTCCGCATTGCAAGGTGCAATTCTGAAATTTTTTGCTTTTTCCTGCTCCTCTTAGCATGATAAAGAAGATTCAAAGAGAGTGAGATGCCAGCTCCTTTCATTCAGTCAGTAGCTTCAAACATTTCTGGTATATGAATAACATGATGTTTTTCAATGGCAAAAATCAATGAATATTGTAAATGCACAAACAGTAATTTCTCCGCATTGCAAGGTGCAATTCTGAAATTTTTTGCTTTTTCCTGCTCCTCTTAGCATGATAAAGAAGATTCAAAGAGAGTGAGATGCCAGCTCCTTTCATTCAGTCAGTAGCTTCAATCATTTCTGGATGTTTTTCAATGGCAAAAATCAATGAATATTGTAAATGCACAAACAGTAATTTCTCCGCATTGCAAGGTGCAATTCTGAAATTTTTTGCTTTTTCCTGCTCCTCTTAGCATGATAAAGAAGATTCAAAGAGAGTGAGATGTCAGCTCCTTTCATTCAGTCAGTAGCTTCAAACATTTCTGGTATATGAATAACATGATGTTTTTCAATGGCAAAAATCAATGAATTTTGTAAATGCACAAACAGTAATTTCTCCGCATTGCAAGGTGCAATTCTGAAATTTTTTGCTTTTTCCTGCTCCTCTTAGCATGATAAAGAAGATTCAAAGAGAGTGAGATGCCAGCTCCTTTCATTCAGTCAGTAGCTTCAATCATTTCTGGATGTTTTTCAATGGCAAAAATCAATGAATATTGTAAATGCACAAACAGTAATTTCTCCGCATTGCAAGGTGCAATTCTGAAATTTTTTGCTTTTTCCTGCTCCTCTTAGCATGATAAAGAAGATTCAAAGAGAGTGAGATGTCAGCTCCTTTCATTCAGTCAGTAGCTTCAAACATTTCTGGTATATGAATAACATGATGTTTTTCAATGGCAAAAATCAATGAATATTGTAAATGCACAAACAGTAATTTCTCCGCATTGCAAGGTGCAATTCTGAAATTTTTTGCTTTTTCCTGCTCCTCTTAGCATGATAAAGAAGATTCAAAGAGAGTGAGATGCCAGCTCCTTTCATTCAGTCAGTAGCTTCAATCATTTCTGGATGTTTTTCAATGGCAAAAATCAATGAATATTGTAAATGCACAAACAGTAATTTCTCCGCATTGCAAGGTGCAATTCTGAAATTTTTTGCTTTTTCCTGCTCCTCTTAGCATGATAAACAAGATTCAAAGAGAGTGAGATGCCAGCTCCTTTCATTCAGTCAGTAGCTTCAATCATTTCTGGACGTTTTTCAATGGCAAAAATCAATGAATATTGTAAATGCACAAACAGTAATTTCTCCGCATTGCAAGGTGCAATTCTGAAATTTTTTGCTTTTTCCTGCTCCTCTTAGCATGATAAAGAAGATTCAAAGAGAGTGAGATGCCAGCTCCTTTCATTCAGTCAGTAGCTTCAAACATTTCTGGTATATGAATAACATGATGTTTTTCAATGGCAAAAATCAATGAATATTGTAAATGCACAAACAGTAATTTCTCCGCATTGCAAGGTGCAATTCTGAAATTTTTTGCTTTTTCCTGCTCCTCTTAGCATGATAAAGAAGATTCAAAGAGAGTGAGATGCCAGCTCCTTTCATTCAGTCAGTAGCTTCAATCATTTCTGGATGTTTTTCAATGGCAAAAATCAATGAATATTGTAAATGCACAAACAGTAATTTCTCCGCATTGCAAGGTGCAATTCTGAAATTTTTTGCTTTTTCCTGCTCCTCTTAGCATGATAAACAAGATTCAAAGAGAGTGAGATGCCAGCTCCTTTCATTCAGTCAGTAGCTTCAATCATTTCTGGACGTTTTTCAATGGCAAAAATCAATGAATATTGTAAATGCACAAACAGTAATTTCTCCGCATTGCAAGGTGCAATTCTGAAATTTTTTGCTTTTTCCTGCTCCTCTTAGCATGATAAAGAAGATTCAAAGAGAGTGAGATGCCAGCTCCTTTCATTCAGTCAGTAGCTTCAAACATTTCTGGTATATGAATAACATGATGTTTTTCAATGGCAAAAATCAATGAATATTGTAAATGCACAAACAGTAATTTCTCCGCATTGCAAGGTGCAAGTCTGAAATTTTTTGCTTTTTCCTGCTCCTCTTAGCATGATAAAGAAGATTCAAAGAGAGTGAGATGCCAGCTACTTTCATTCAGTCAGTAGCTTCAATCATTTCTGGACGTTTTTCAATGGTAAAAATCAATGAATATTGTAAATGCACAAACAGTAATTTCTCCACATTGCAAGGTGCAATTCTGAAATTTTTTGCTTTTTCCTGCTCCTCTTAGCATGATAAAGAAGATTCAAAGAGAGTGAGATGCCAGCTCCTTTCATTCAGTCAGTAGCTTCAAACATTTCTGGTATATGAATAACATGATGTTTTTCAATGGCAAAAATCAATGAATATTGTAAATGCACAAACAGTAATTTCTCCGCATTGCAAGGTGCAATTCTGAAATTTTTTGCTTTTTCCTGCTCCTCTTAGCATGATAAAGAAGATTCAAAGAGAGTGAGATGCCAGCTCCTTTCATTCAGTCAGTAGCTTCAAACATTTCTGGTATATGAATAACATGATGTTTTTCAATGGCAAAAATCAATGAATATTGTAAATGCACAAACAGTAATTTCTCCGCATTGCAAGGTGCAATTCTGAAATTTTTTGCTTTTTCCTGCTCCTCTTAGCATGATAAAGAAGATTCAAAGAGAGTGAGATGCCAGCTCCTTTCATTCAGTCAGTAGCTTCAATCATTTCTGGATGTTTTTCAATGGCAAAAATCAATGAATATTGTAAATGCACAAACTGTAATTTCTCCGCATTGCAAGGTGCAATTCTGAAATTTTTTGCTTTTTCCTGCTCCTCTTAGCATGATAAAGAAGATTCAAAGAGAGTGAGATGCCAGCTCCTTTCATTCAGTCAGTAGCTTCAATCATTTCTGGACGTTTTTCAATGGCAAAAATCAATGAATATTGTAAATGCACAAACAGTAATTTCTCCGCATTGCAAGGTGCAATTCTGAAATTTTTTGCTTTTTCCTGCTCCTCTTAGCATGATAAAGAAGATTCAAAGAGAGTGAGATGCCAGCTCCTTTCATTCAGTCAGTACCTTCAATCATTTCTGGACGTTTTTCAATGGCAAAAATCAATGAAAATTGTAAATGCACAAACAGTAATTTCTCCGCATTGCAAGGTGCGATTCTGAAATTTTTTGCTTTTTCCTGCTCCTCTTAGCATGATAAAGAAGATTCAAAGAGAGTGAGATGCCAGCTCCTTTCATTCAGTCAGTAGCTTCAAACATTTCTGGTATATGAATAACATGATGTTTTTCAATGGCAAAAATCAATGAATATTGTAAATGCACAAACAGTAATTTCTCCGCATTGCAAGGTGCAAGTCTGAAATTTTTTGCTTTTTCCTGCTCCTCTTAGCATGATAAAGAAGATTCAAAGAGAGTGAGATGCCAGCTACTTTCATTCAGTCAGTAGCTTCAATCATTTCTGGACCTTTTTCAATGGTAAAAATCAATGAATATTGTAAATGCACAAAAAGTAATTTCTCCACATTGCAAGGTGCAATTCTGAAATTTTTTGCTTTTTCCTGCTCCTCTTAGCATGATAAAGAAGATTCAAAGAGAGTGAGATGCCAGCTCCTTTCATTCAGTCAGTAGCTTCAAACATTTCTGGTATATGAATAACATGATGTTTTTCAATGGCAAAAATCAATGAATATTGTAAATGCACAAACAGTAATTTCTCCGCATTGCAAGGTGCAATTCTGAAATTTTTTGCTTTTTCCTGCTCCTCTTAGCATGATAAAGAAGATTCAAAGAGAGTGAGATGCCAGCTCCTTTCATTCAGTCAGTAGCTTCAAACATTTCTGGTATATGAATAACATGATGTTTTTCAATGGCAAAAATCAATGAATATTGTAAATGCACAAACAGTAATTTCTCCGCATTGCAAGGTGCAATTCTGAAATTTTTTGCTTTTTCCTGCTCCTCTTAGCATGATAAAGAAGATTCAAAGAGAGTGAGATGCCAGCTCCTTTCATTCAGTCAGTAGCTTCAATCATTTCTGGATGTTTTTCAATGGCAAAAATCAATGAATATTGTAAATGCACAAACAGTAATTTCTCCGCATTGCAAGGTGCAATTCTGAAATTTTTTGCTTTTTCCTGCTCCTCTTAGCATGATAAAGAAGATTCAAAGAGAGTGAGATGTCAGCTCCTTTCATTCAGTCAGTAGCTTCAAACATTTCTGGTATATGAATAACATGATGTTTTTCAATGGCAAAAATCAATGAATTTTGTAAATGCACAAACAGTAATTTCTCCGCATTGCAAGGTGCAATTCTGAAATTTTTTGCTTTTTCCTGCTCCTCTTAGCATGATAAAGAAGATTCAAAGAGAGTGAGATGCCAGCTCCTTTCATTCAGTCAGTAGCTTCAATCATTTCTGGATGTTTTTCAATGGCAAAAATCAATGAATATTGTAAATGCACAAACAGTAATTTCTCCGCATTGCAAGGTGCAATTCTGAAATTTTTTGCTTTTTCCTGCTCCTCTTAGCATGATAAAGAAGATTCAAAGAGAGTGAGATGTCAGCTCCTTTCATTCAGTCAGTAGCTTCAAACATTTCTGGTATATGAATAACATGATGTTTTTCAATGGCAAAAATCAATGAATTTTGTAAATGCACAAACAGTAATTTCTCCGCATTGCAAGGTGCAATTCTGAAATTTTTTGCTTTTTCCTGCTCCTCTTAGCATGATAAAGAAGATTCAAAGAGAGTGAGATGCCAGCTCCTTTCATTCAGTCAGTAGCTTCAATCATTTCTGGATGTTTTTCAATGGCAAAAATCAATGAATATTGTAAATGCACAAACAGTAATTTCTCCACATTGCAAGGTGCAATTCTGAAATTTTTTGCTTTTTCCTGCTCCTCTTAGCATGATAAAGAAGATTCAAAGAGAGTGAGATGCCAGCTCCTTTCATTCAGTCAGTAGCTTCAATCATTTCTGGACGTTTTTCAATGGCAAAAATCAATGAATATTGTAAATGCACAAACAGTAATTTCTCCGCATTGCAAGGTGCAATTCTGAAATTTTTTGCTTTTTCCTGCTCCTCTTAGCATGATAAAGAAGATTCAAAGAGAGTGAGATGCCAGCTCCTTTCATTCAGTCAGTAGCTTCAAACATTTCTGGTATATGAATAACATGATGTTTTTCAATGGCAAAAATCATTGAATATTGTAAATGCACAAACAGTAATTTCTCCGCATTGCAAGGTGCAAGTCTGAAATTTTTTGCTTTTTCCTGCTCCTCTTAGCATGATAAAGAAGATTCAAAGAGAGTGAGATGCCAGCTACTTTCATTCAGTCAGTAGCTTCAATCATTTCTGGACGTTTTTCAATGGTAAAAATCAATGAATATTGTAAATGCACAAACAGTAATTTCTCCACATTGCAAGGTGCAATTCTGAAATTTTTTGCTTTTTCCTGCTCCTCTTAGCATGATAAAGAAGATTCAAAGAGAGTGAGATGCCAGCTCCTTTCATTCAGTCAGTAGCTTCAAACATTTCTGGTATATGAATAACATGATGTTTTTCAATGGCAAAAATCAATGAATATTGTAAATGCACAAACAGTAATTTCTCCGCATTGCAAGGTGCAATTCTGAAATTTTTTGCTTTTTCCTGCTCCTCTTAGCATGATAAAGAAGATTCAAAGAGAGTGAGATGCCAGCAACTTTCATTCAGTCAGTAGCTTCAATCATTTCTGGATGTTTTTCAATGGCAAAGATCAATGAATATTGTAAATGCACAAACAGTAATTTCTCCGCATTGCAAGGTGCAATTCTGAAATTTTTTGCTTTTTCCTGCTCCTCTTAGCATGATAAACAAGATTCAAAGAGAGTGAGATGCCAGCTCCTTTCATTCAGTCAGTAGCTTCAATCATTTCTGGGCGTTTTTCAATGGCAAAAATCAATGAATATTGTAAATGCACAAACAGTAATTTCTCCGCATTGCAAGGTGCAATTCTGAAATTTTTTGCTTTTTCCTGCTCCTCTTAGCATGATAAAGAAGATTCAAAGAGAGTGAGATGCCAGCTCCTTTCATTCAGTCAGTAGCTTCAAACATTTCTGGTATATGAATAACATGATGTTTTTCAATGGCAAAAATCAATGAATATTGTAAATGCACAAACAGTAATTTCTCCGCATTGCAAGGTGCAAGTCTGAAATTTTTTGCTTTTTCCTGCTCCTCTTAGCATGATAAAGAAGATTCAAAGAGAGTGAGATGCCAGCTACTTTCATTCAGTCAGTAGCTTCAATCATTTCTGGACGTTTTTCAATGGTAAAAATCAATGAATATTGTAAATGCACAAACAGTAATTTCTCCACATTGCAAGGTGCAATTCTGAAATTTTTTGCTTTTTCCTGCTCCTCTTAGCATGATAAAGAAGATTCAAAGAGAGTGAGATGCCAGCTCCTTTCATTCAGTCAGTAGCTTCAAACATTTCTGGTATATGAATAACATGATGTTTTTCAATGGCAAAAATCAATGAATATTGTAAATGCACAAACAGTAATTTCTCCGCATTGCAAGGTGCAATTCTGAAATTTTTTGCTTTTTCCTGCTCCTCTTAGCATGATAAAGAAGATTCAAAGAGAGTGAGATGCCAGCTCCTTTCATTCAGTCAGTAGCTTCAATCATTTCTGGATGTTTTTCAATGGCAAAAATCAATGAATATTGTAAATGCACAAACTGTAATTTCTCCGCATTGCAAGGTGCAATTCTGAAATTTTTTGCTTTTTCCTGCTCCTCTTAGCATAATAAAGAAGATTCAAAGAGAGTGAGATGCCAGCTCCTTTCATTCAGTCAGTAGCTTCAATCATTTCTGGACGTTTTTCAATGGCAAAAATCAATGAATATTGTAAATGCACAAACAGTAATTTCTCCGCATTGCAAGGTGCAATTCTGAAATTTTTTGCTTTTTCCTGCTCCTCTTAGCATGATAAAGAAGATTCAAAGAGAGTGAGATGCCAGCTCCTTTCATTCAGTCAGTACCTTCAATCATTTCTGGACGTTTTTCAATGGCAAAAATCAATGAATATTGTAAATGCACAAACAGTAATTTCTCCGCATTGCAAGGTGCAATTCTGAAATTTTTTGCTTTTTCCCGCTCCTCTTAGCATGATAAAGATTCAAAGAGAGTGAGGTGCCAGCTCCTTTCATTCAGTCAGTAGCTTCAAACATTTCTGGTATATGAATAACATGTTTTTCAATGGCAAAAATCAATGAATATTGTAAATGCACAAACAGTAATTTCTCCGCATTGCAAGGTGCAATTCTGAAATTTTTTGCTTTTTCCTGCTCCTCTTAGCATGATAAAGAAGATTCAAAGAGAGTGAGATGCCAGCTCCTTTCATTCAGTCAGTAGCTTCAAACATTTCTGGTATATGAATAACATGATGTTTTTCAATGGCAAAAATCAATGAATATTGTAAATGCACAAACAGTAATTTCTCCGCATTGCAAGGTGCAAGTCTGAAATTTTTTGCTTTTTCCTGCTCCTCTTAGCATGATAAAGAAGATTCAAAGAGAGTGAGATGCCAGCTACTTTCATTCAGTCAGTAGCTTCAATCATTTCTGGACCTTTTTCAATGGTAAAAATCAATGAATATTGTAAATGCACAAACAGTAATTTCTCCACATTGCAAGGTGCAATTCTGAAATTTTTTGCTTTTTCCTGCTCCTCTTAGCATGATAAAGAAGATTCAAAGAGAGTGAGATGCCAGCTCCTTTCATTCAGTCAGTAGCTTCAAACATTTCTGGTATATGAATAACATGATGTTTTTCAATGGCAAAAATCAATGAATATTGTAAATGCACAAACAGTAATTTCTCCGCATTGCAAGGTGCAATTCTGAAATTTTTTGCTTTTTCCTGCTCCTCTTAGCATGATAAAGAAGATTCAAAGAGAGTGAGATGCCAGCTCCTTTCATTCAGTCAGTAGCTTCAAACATTTCTGGTATATGAATAACATGATGTTTTTCAATGGCAAAAATCAATGAATATTGTAAATGCACAAACAGTAATTTCTCCGCATTGCAAGGTGCAATTCTGAAATTTTTTGCTTTTTCCTGCTCCTCTTAGCATGATAAAGAAGATTCAAAGAGAGTGAGATGCCAGCTCCTTTCATTCAGTCAGTATCTTCAATCATTTCTGGTATATGAATAACATGATGTTTTTCAATGGCAAAAATCAATGAATATTGTAAATGCACAAACAGTAATTTCTCCGCATTGCAAGGTGCAATTCTGAAATTTTTTGCTTTTTCCTGCTCCTCTTAGCATGATAAAGAAGATTCAAAGAGAGTGAGATGCCAGCTCCTTTCATTCAGTCAGTAGCTTCAATCATTTCTGGACGTTTTTCAATGGCAAAAATCAATGAATATTGTAAATGCACAAACAGTAATTTCTCCGCATTGCAAGGTGCAATTCTGAAATTTTTTGCTTTTTCCTGCTCCTCTTAGCATGATAAACAAGATTCAAAGAGAGTGAGATGCCAGCTCCTTTCATTCAGTCAGTAGCTTCAATCATTTCTGGACGTTTTTCAATGGCAAAAATCAATGAATATTGTAAATGCACAAACAGTAATTTCTCCGCATTGCAAGGTGCAATTCTGAAATTTTTTGCTTTTTCCTGCTCCTCTTAGCATGATAAAGAAGATTCAAAGAGAGTGAGATGCCAGCTCCTTTCATTCAGTCAGTAGCTTCAAACATTTCTGGTATATGAATAACATGATGTTTTTCAATGGCAAAAATCAATGAATATTGTAAATGCACAAACAGTAATTTCTCCGCATTGCAAGGTGCAAGTCTGAAATTTTTTGCTTTTTCCTGCTCCTCTTAGCATGATAAAGAAGATACAAAGAGAGTGAGATGCCAGCTACTTTCATTCAGTCAGTAGCTTCAATCATTTCTGGATGTTTTTCAATGGTAAAAATCAATGAATATTGTAAATGCACAAACAGTAATTTCTCCACATTGCAAGGTGCAATTCTGAAATTTTTTGCTTTTTCCTGCTCCTCTTAGCATGATAAAGAAGATTCAAAGAGAGTGAGATGCCAGCTCCTTTCATTCAGTCAGTAGCTTCAAACATTTCTGGTATATGAATAACATGATGTTTTTCAATGGCAAAAATCAATGAATATTGTAAATGCACAAACAGTAATTTCTCTGCATTGCAAGGTGCAATTCTGAAATTTTTTGCTTTTTCCTGCTCCTCTTAGCATGATAAAGAAGATTCAAAGAGAGTGAGATGCCAGCTACTTTCATTCAGTCAGTAGCTTCAATCATTTCTGGATGTTTTTCAATGGTAAAAATCAATGAATATTGTAAATGCACAAACAGTAATTTCTCCACATTGCAAGGTGCAATTCTGAAATTTTTTGCTTTTTCCTGCTCCTCTTAGCATGATAAAGAAGATTCAAAGAGAGTGAGATGCCAGCTACTTTCATTCAGTCAGTAGCTTCAATCATTTCTGGACCTTTTTCAATGGTAAAAATCAATGAATATTGTAAATGCACAAACAGTAATTTCTCCACATTGCAAGGTGCAATTCTGAAATTTTTTGCTTTTTCCTGCTCCTCTTAGCATGATAAAGAAGATTCAAAGAGAGTGAGATGCCAGCTCCTTTCATTCAGTCAGTAGCTTCAAACATTTCTGGTATATGAATAACATGATGTTTTTCAATGGCAAAAATCAATGAATATTGTAAATGCACAAACAGTAATTTCTCTGCATTGCAAGGTGCAATTCTGAAATTTTTTGCTTTTTCCTGCTCCTCTTAGCATGATAAAGAAGATTCAAAGAGAGTGAGATGCCAGCTCCTTTCATTCAGTCAGTAGCTTCAAACATTTCTGGTATATGAATAACATGATGTTTTTCAATGGCAAAAATCAATGAATATTGTAAATGCACAAACAGTAATTTCTCCGCATTGCAAGGTGCAATTCTGAAATTTTTTGCTTTTTCCTGCTCCTCTTAGCATGATAAAGAAGATTCAAAGAGAGTGAGATGCCAGCTCCTTTCATTCAGTCAGTAGCTTCAATCATTTCTGGATGTTTTTCAATGGCAAAAATCAATGAATATTGTAAATGCACAAACAGTAATTTCTCCGCATTGCAAGGTGCAATTCTGAAATTTTTTGCTTTTTCCTGCTCCTCTTAGCATGATAAAGAAGATTCAAAGAGAGTGAGATGTCAGCTCCTTTCATTCAGTCAGTAGCTTCAAACATTTCTGGTATATGAATAACATGATGTTTTTCAATGGCAAAAATCAATGAATTTTGTAAATGCACAAACAGTAATTTCTCCGCATTGCAAGGTGCAATTCTGAAATTTTTTGCTTTTTCCTGCTCCTCTTAGCATGATAAAGAAGATTCAAAGAGAGTGAGATGCCAGTTCCTTTCATTCAGTCAGTAGCTTCAATCATTTCTGGACGTTTTTCAATGGCAAAAATCAATGAATATTGTAAATGCACAAACAGTAATTTCTCCGCATTGCAAGGTGCAATTCTGAAATTTTTTGCTTTTTCCTGCTCCTCTTAGCATGATAAAGAAGATTCAAAGAGAGTGAGATGCCAGCTCCTTTCACTCAGTCAGTATCTTCAATCATTTCTGGTATATGAATAACATGATGTTTTTCAATGGCAAAAATCAATGAATATTGTAAATGCACAAACAGTAATTTCTCCGCATTGCAAGGTGCAATTCTGAAATTTTTTGCTTTTTCCTGCTCCTCTTAGCATGATAAAGAAGATTCAAAGAGAGTGAGATGCCAGCTCCTTTCATTCAGTCAGTAGCTTCAATCATTTCTGGACGTTTTTCAATGGCAAAAATCAATGAATATTGTAAATGCACAAACAGTAATTTCTCCGCATTGCAAGGTGCAATTCTGAAATTTTTTGCTTTTTCCTGCTCCTCTTAGCATGATAAACAAGATTCAAAGAGAGTGAGATGCCAGCTCCTTTCATTCAGTCAGTAGCTTCAATCATTTCTGGACGTTTTTCAATGGCAAAAATCAATGAATATTGTAAATGCACAAACAGTAATTTCTCCGCATTGCAAGGTGCAATTCTGAAATTTTTTGCTTTTTCCTGCTCCTCTTAGCATGATAAAGAAGATTCAAAGAGAGTGAGATGCCAGCTCCTTTCATTCAGTCAGTAGCTTCAAACATTTCTGGTATATGAATAACATGATGTTTTTCAATGGCAAAAATCAATGAATATTGTAAATGCACAAACAGTAATTTCTCCGCATTGCAAGGTGCAAGTCTGAAATTTTTTGCTTTTTCCTGCTCCTCTTAGCATGATAAAGAAGATTCAAAGAGAGTGAGATGCCAGCTCCTTTCATTCAGTCAGTAGCTTCAAACATTTCTGGTATATGAATAACATGATGTTTTTCAATGGCAAAAATCAATGAATATTGTAAATGCACAAACAGTAATTTCTCCGCATTGCAAGGTGCAATTCTGAAATTTTTTGCTTTTTCCTGCTCCTCTTAGCATGATAAAGAAGATTCAAAGAGAGTGAGATGCCAGCTCCTTTCATTCAGTCAGTAGCTTCAAACATTTCTGGTATATGAATAACATGATGTTTTTCAATGGCAAAAATCAATGAATATTGTAAATGCACAAACAGTAATTTCTCCGCATTGCAAGGTGCAATTCTGAAATTTTTTGCTTTTTCCTGCTCCTCTTAGCATGATAAAGAAGATTCAAAGAGAGTGAGATGCCAGCTCCTTTCATTCAGTCAGTAGCTTCAATCATTTCTGGATGTTTTTCAATGGCAAAAATCAATGAATATTGTAAATGCACAAACAGTAATTTCTCCGCATTGCAAGGTGCAATTCTGAAATTTTTTGCTTTTTCCTGCTCCTCTTAGCATGATAAAGAAGATTCAAAGAGAGTGAGATGTCAGCTCCTTTCATTCAGTCAGTAGCTTCAAACATTTCTGGTATATGAATAACATGATGTTTTTCAATGGCAAAAATCAATGAATTTTGTAAATGCACAAACAGTAATTTCTCCGCATTGCAAGGTGCAATTCTGAAATTTTTTGCTTTTTCCTGCTCCTCTTAGCATGATAAAGAAGATTCAAAGAGAGTGAGATGCCAGTTCCTTTCATTCAGTCAGTAGCTTCAATCATTTCTGGACGTTTTTCAATGGCAAAAATCAATGAATATTGTAAATGCACAAACAGTAATTTCTCCGCATTGCAAGGTGCAATTCTGAAATTTTTTGCTTTTTCCTGCTCCTCTTAGCATGATAAAGAAGATTCAAAGAGAGTGAGATGCCAGCTCCTTTCATTCAGTCAGTATCTTCAATCATTTCTGGTATATGAATAACATGATGTTTTTCAATGGCAAAAATCAATGAATATTGTAAATGCACAAACAGTAATTTCTCCGCATTGCAAGGTGCAATTCTGAAATTTTTTGCTTTTTCCTGCTCCTCTTAGCATGATAAAGAAGATTCAAAGAGAGTGAGATGCCAGCTCCTTTCATTCAGTCAGTAGCTTCAATCATTTCTGGACGTTTTTCAATGGCAAAAATCAATGAATATTGTAAATGCACAAACAGTAATTTCTCCGCATTGCAAGGTGCAATTCTGAAATTTTTTGCTTTTTCCTGCTCCTCTTAGCATGATAAACAAGATTCAAAGAGAGTGAGATGCCAGCTCCTTTCATTCAGTCAGTAGCTTCAATCATTTCTGGATGTTTTTCAATGGTAAAAATCAATGAATATTGTAAATGCACAAACAGTAATTTCTCCACATTGCAAGGTGCAATTCTGAAATTTTTTGCTTTTTCCTGCTCCTCTTAGCATGATAAAGAAGATTCAAAGAGAGTGAGATGCCAGCTCCTTTCATTCAGTCAGTAGCTTCAAACATTTCTGGTATATGAATAACATGATGTTTTTCAATGGCAAAAATCAATGAATATTGTAAATGCACAAACAGTAATTTCTCTGCATTGCAAGGTGCAATTCTGAAATTTTTTGCTTTTTCCTGCTCCTCTTAGCATGATAAAGAAGATTCAAAGAGAGTGAGATGCCAGCTACTTTCATTCAGTCAGTAGCTTCAATCATTTCTGGATGTTTTTCAATGGTAAAAATCAATGAATATTGTAAATGCACAAACAGTAATTTCTCCACATTGCAAGGTGCAATTCTGAAATTTTTTGCTTTTTCCTGCTCCTCTTAGCATGATAAAGAAGATTCAAAGAGAGTGAGATGCCAGCTACTTTCATTCAGTCAGTAGCTTCAATCATTTCTGGACCTTTTTCAATGGTAAAAATCAATGAATATTGTAAATGCACAAACAGTAATTTCTCCACATTGCAAGGTGCAATTCTGAAATTTTTTGCTTTTTCCTGCTCCTCTTAGCATGATAAAGAAGATTCAAAGAGAGTGAGATGCCAGCTCCTTTCATTCAGTCAGTAGCTTCAAACATTTCTGGTATATGAATAACATGATGTTTTTCAATGGCAAAAATCAATGAATATTGTAAATGCACAAACAGTAATTTCTCCGCATTGCAAGGTGCAATTCTGAAATTTTTTGCTTTTTCCTGCTCCTCTTAGCATGATAAAGAAGATTCAAAGAGAGTGAGATGCCAGCTCCTTTCATTCAGTCAGTAGCTTCAAACATTTCTGGTATATGAATAACATGATGTTTTTCAATGGCAAAAATCAATGAATATTGTAAATGCACAAACAGTAATTTCTCCGCATTGCAAGGTGCAATTCTGAAATTTTTTGCTTTTTCCTGCTCCTCTTAGCATGATAAAGAAGATTCAAAGAGAGTGAGATGCCAGCTCCTTTCATTCAGTCAGTAGCTTCAATCATTTCTGGATGTTTTTCAATGGCAAAAATCAATGAATATTGTAAATGCACAAACAGTAATTTCTCCGCATTGCAAGGTGCAATTCTGAAATTTTTTGCTTTTTCCTGCTCCTCTTAGCATGATAAAGAAGATTCAAAGAGAGTGAGATGTCAGCTCCTTTCATTCAGTCAGTAGCTTCAAACATTTCTGGTATATGAATAACATGATGTTTTTCAATGGCAAAAATCAATGAATTTTGTAAATGCACAAACAGTAATTTCTCCGCATTGCAAGGTGCAATTCTGAAATTTTTTGCTTTTTCCTGCTCCTCTTAGCATGATAAAGAAGATTCAAAGAGAGTGAGATGCCAGTTCCTTTCATTCAGTCAGTAGCTTCAATCATTTCTGGACGTTTTTCAATGGCAAAAATCAATGAATATTGTAAATGCACAAACAGTAATTTCTCCGCATTGCAAGGTGCAATTCTGAAATTTTTTGCTTTTTCCTGCTCCTCTTAGCATGATAAAGAAGATTCAAAGAGAGTGAGATGCCAGCTCCTTTCATTCAGTCAGTATCTTCAATCATTTCTGGTATATGAATAACATGATGTTTTTCAATGGCAAAAATCAATGAATATTGTAAATGCACAAACAGTAATTTCTCCGCATTGCAAGGTGCAATTCTGAAATTTTTTGCTTTTTCCTGCTCCTCTTAGCATGATAAAGAAGATTCAAAGAGAGTGAGATGCCAGCTCCTTTCATTCAGTCAGTAGCTTCAATCATTTCTGGACGTTTTTCAATGGCAAAAATCAATGAATATTGTAAATGCACAAACAGTAATTTCTCCGCATTGCAAGGTGCAATTCTGAAATTTTTTGCTTTTTCCTGCTCCTCTTAGCATGATAAACAAGATTCAAAGAGAGTGAGATGCCAGCTCCTTTCATTCAGTCAGTAGCTTCAATCATTTCTGGACGTTTTTCAATGGCAAAAATCAATGAATATTGTAAATGCACAAACAGTAATTTCTCCGCATTGCAAGGTGCAATTCTGAAATTTTTTGCTTTTTCCTGCTCCTCTTAGCATGATAAAGAAGATTCAAAGAGAGTGAGATGCCAGCTCCTTTCATTCAGTCAGTAGCTTCAAACATTTCTGGTATATGAATAACATGATGTTTTTCAATGGCAAAAATCAATGAATATTGTAAATGCACAAACAGTAATTTCTCCGCATTGCAAGGTGCAAGTCTGAAATGTTTTGCTTTTTCCTGCTCCTCTTATCATGATAAAGAAGATACAAAGAGAGTGAGATGCCAGCTACTTTCATTCACTCAGTAGCTTCAATCATTTCTGGATGTTTTTCAATGGTAAAAATCAATGACTATTGTAAATGCACAAACAGTAATTTCTCCACATTGCAAGGTGCAATTCTGAAATTTTTTGCTTTTTCCTGCTCCTCTTAGCATGATAAAGAAGATTCAAAGAGAGTGAGATGCCAGCTCCTTTCATTCAGTCAGTAGCTTCAAACATTTCTGGTATATGAATAACATGTTTTTCAATGGCAAAAATCAATGAATATTGTAAATGCACAAACAGTAATTTCTCTGCATTGCAAGGTGCAATTCTGAAATTTTTTGCTTTTTCCTGCTCCTCTTAGCATGATAAAGAAGATTCAAAGAGAGTGAGATGCCAGCTACTTTCATTCAGTCAGTAGCTTCAATCATTTCTGGATGTTTTTCAATGGTAAAAATCAATGAATATTGTAAATGCACAAACAGTAATTTCTCCACATTGCAAGGTGCAATTCTGAAATTTTTTGCTTTTTCCTGCTCCTCTTAGCATGATAAAGAAGATTCAAAGAGAGTGAGATGCCAGCTCCTTTCATTCAGTCAGTAGCTTCAAACATTTCTGGTATATGAATAACATGATGTTTTTCAATGGCAAAAATCAATGAATATTGTAAATGCACAAACAGTAATTTCTCCGCATTGCAAGGTGCAATTCTGAAATTTTTTGCTTTTTCCTGCTCCTCTTAGCATGATAAAGAAGATTCAAAGAGAGTGAGATGCCAGCTCCTTTCATTCAGTCAGTAGCTTCAAACATTTCTGGTATATGAATAACATGATGTTTTTCAATGGCAAAAATCAATGAATATTGTAAATGCACAAACAGTAATTTCTCCGCATTGCAAGGTGCAATTCTGAAATTTTTTGCTTTTTCCTGCTCCTCTTAGCATGATAAAGAATATTCAAAGAGAGTGAGATGCCAGCTCCTTTCATTCAGTCAGTAGCTTCAATCATTTCTGGATGTTTTTCAATGGCAAAAATCAATGAATATTGTAAATGCACAAACTGTAATTTCTCCGCATTGCAAGGTGCAATTCTGAAATTTTTTGTTTTTTCCTGCTCCTCTTAGCATGATAAAGAAGATTCAAAGAGAGTGAGATGCCAGCTCCTTTCATTCAGTCAGTAGCTTCAATCATTTCTGGACGTTTTTCAATGGCAAAAATCAATGAATATTGTAAATGCACAAACAGTAATTTCTCCGCATTGCAAGGTGCAATTCTGAAATTTTTTGCTTTTTCCTGCTCCTCTTAGCATGATAAAGAAGATTCAAAGAGAGTGAGATGCCAGCTCCTTTCATTCAGTCAGTACCTTCAATCATTTCTGGATGTTTTTCAATGGCAAAAATCAATGAATATTGTAAATGCACAAACAGTAATTTCTCCGCATTGCAAGGTGCAATTCTGAAATTTTTTGCTTTTTCCCGCTCCTCTTAGCATGATAAAGAAGATTCAAAGAGAGTGAGGTGCCAGCTCCTTTCATTCAGTCAGTAGCTTCAAACATTTCTGGTATATGAATAACATGTTTTTCAATGTCAAAAATCAATGAATATTGTAAATGCACAAACAGTAATTTCTCCGCATTGCAAGGTGCAATTCTGAAATTTTTTGATTTTTCCTGCTCCTCTTAGCATGATAAAGAAGATTCAAAGAGAGTGAGATGCCAGCTCCTTTCATTCAGTCAGTAGCTTCAATCATTTCTGGACGTTTTTCAATGGCAAAAATCAATGAATATTGTAAATGCACAAACAGTAATTTCTCCGCATTGCAAGGTGCAATTCTGAAATTTTTTGCTTTTTCCTGCTCCTCTTAGCATGATAAAGAAGATTCAAAGAGAGTGAGATGCCAGCTCCTTTCATTCAGTCAGTAGCTTCAATCATTTCTGGACGTTTTTCAATGGCAAAAATCAATGAATATTGTAAATGCACAAACAGTAATTTCTCCGCATTGCAAGGTGCAATTCTGAAATTTTTTCTTTTTCCTGCTCCTCTTAGCATGATAAAGAAGATTCAAAGAGAGTGAGATGCCAGCTCCTTTCATTCAGTCAGTAGCTTCAAACATTTCTGGTATATGAATAACATGATGTTTTTCAATGGCAAAAATCAATGAATATTGTAAATGCACAAACAGTAATTTCTCCGCATTGCAAGGTGCAAGTCTGAAATTTTTTGCTTTTTCCTGCTCCTCTTAGCATGGTAAAGAAGATTCAAAGAGAGTGAGATGCCAGCTACTTTCATTCAGTCAGTAGCTTCAATCATTTCTGGACGTTTTTCAATGGTAAAAATCAATGAATATTGTAAATGCACAAACAGTAATTTCTCCACATTGCAAGGTGCAATTCTGAAATTTTTTGCTTTTTCCTGCTCCTCTTAGCATGATAAAGAAGATTCAAAGAGAGTGAGATGCCAGCTCCTTTCATTCAGTCAGTAGCTTCAAACATTTCTGGTATATGAATAACATGATGTTTTTCAATGGCAAAAATCAATGAATATTGTAAATGCACAAACAGTAATTTCTCCGCATTGCAAGGTGCAATTCTGAAATTTTTTGCTTTTTCCTGCTCCTCTTAGCATGATAAAGAAGATTCAAAGAGAGTGAGATGCCAGCTCCTTTCATTCAGTCAGTAGCTTCAAACATTTCTGGTATATGAATAACATGATGTTTTTCAATGGCAAAAATCAATGAATATTGTAAATGCACAAACAGTAATTTCTCCGCATTGCAAGGTGCAATTCTGAAATTTTTTGCTTTTTCCTGCTCCTCTTAGCATGATAAAGAAGATTCAAAGAGAGTGAGATGCCAGCTCCTTTCATTCAGTCAGTAGCTTCAATCATTTCTGGACGTTTTTCAATGGCAAAAATCAATGAATATTGTAAATGCACAAACAGTAATTTCTCCGCATTGCAAGGTGCAATTCTGAAATTTTTTGCTTTTTCCTGCTCCTCTTAGCATGATAAAGAAGATTCAAAGAGAGTGAGATGCCAGCTCCTTTGATTCAGTCAGTAGCTTCAATCATTTCTGGACATTTTTCAATGGCAAAAATCAATGAATATTGTAAATGCACAAACAGTAATTTCTCCGCATTGCAAGGTGCAATTCTGAAATTTTTTGCTTTTTCCTGCTCCTCTTAGCATGACAAAGAAGATTCAAAGAGAGTAAGATGCCAGCTCCTTTCATTCAGTCAGTAGCTTCAATCATTTCTGGTATATGAATAACGATGTTTTTCAATGGCAAAAATCAATGAATATTGTAAATGCACAAACAGTAATTTCTCCGCATTGCAAGGTGCAATTCTGAAATTTTTTGCTTTTTCCTGCTCCTCTTAGCATGATAAAGAAGATTCAAAGAGAGTGAGATGCCAGCTCCTTTCATTCAGTCAGTAGCTTCAATCATTTCTGGACGTTTTTCAATGGCAAAAATCAATGAATATTGTAAATGCACAAACAGTAATTTCTCCGCATTGCAAGGTGCAATTCTGAAATTTTTTGCTTTTTCCTGCTCCTCTTAGCATGATAAAGAAGATTCAAAGAGAGTGAGATGCCAGCTCCTTTCATTCAGTCAGTAGCTTCAATCATTTCTGGACGTTTTTCAATGGCAAAAATCAATGAATATTGTAAATGCACAAACAGTAATTTCTCCGCATTGCAAGGTGCAATTCTGAAATTTTTTGCTTTTTCCTGCTCCTCTTAGCATGATAAAGAAGATTCAAAGAGAGTGAGATGCCAGCTCCTTTCATTCAGTCAGTAGCTTCAAACATTTCTTGTATATGAATAACATGATGTTTTTCAATGGCAAAAATCAATGAATATTGTAAAAGCACAAACAGTAATTTCTCCGCATTGCAAGGTGCAATTCTGAAATTTTTTGCTTTTTCCTGCTCCTCTTAGCATGATAAAGAAGATTCAAAGAGAGTGAGATGCCAGCTCCTTTCATTCAGTCAGTAGCTTCAATCATTTCTGGACGTTTTTCAATGGCAAAAATCAATGAATATTGTAAATGCACAAACAGTAATTTCTCCGCATTGCAAGGTGCAATTCTGAAATTTTTTGCTTTTTCCTGCTCCTCTTAGCATGATAAAGAAGATTCAAAGAGAGTGAGATGCCAGCTCCTTTCATTCAGTCAGTAGCTTCAATCATTTCTGGTATATGAATAACATGATGTTTTTCAATGGCAAAAATCAATGAATATTGTAAATGCACACACAGTAATTTCTCCGCATTGCAAGTTGCAATTCTGAAATTTTTTGCTTTTTCCTGCTCCTCTTAGCATGATAAAGAAGATTCAAAGAGAGTGAGATGCCAGCTCCTTTCATTCAGTCAGTAGCTTCAATCATTTCTGGACGTTTTTCAATGGCAAAAATCAATGAATATTGTAAATGCACAAACAGTAATTTCTCCGCATTGCAAGGTGCAATTCTGAAATTTTTTGCTTTTTCCTGCTCCTCTTAGCATGATAAAGAAGATTCAAAGAGAGTGAGATGCCAGCTCCTTTCATTCAGTCAGTAGCTTCAATCATTTCTGGACGTTTTTCAATGGCAAAAATCAATGAATATTGTAAATGCACAAACAGTAATTTCTCCGCATTGCAAGGTGCAATTCTGAAATTTTTTGCTTTTTCCTGCTCCTCTTAGCATGATAAAGAAGATTCAAAGAGAGTTAGATGCCAGCTCCTTTCATTCAGTCAGTAGCTTCAAACATTTCTGGTATATGAATAACATGATGTTTTTCAATGGCAAAAATCAATGAATATTGTAAAAGCACAAACAGTAATTTCTCCGCATTGCAAGGTGCAATTCTGAAATTTTTTGCTTTTTCCTGCTCCTCTTAGCATGATAAAGAAGATTCAAAGAGAGTGAGATGCCAGCTCCTTTCATTCAGTCAGTAGCTTCAATCATTTCTGGACGTTTTTCAATGGCAAAAATCAATGAATATTGTAAATGCACAAACAGTAATTTCTCCGCATTGCAAGGTGCAATTCTGAAATTTTTTGCTTTTTCCTGCTCCTCTTAGCATGATAAAGAAGATTCAAAGAGAGTGAGATGCCAGCTCCTTTCATTCAGTCAGTACCTTCAATCATTTCTGGATGTTTTTCAATGGCAAAAATCAATGAATATTGTAAATGCACAAACAGTAATTTCTCCGCATTGCAAGGTGCAATTCTGAAATTTTTAGCTTTTTCCCGCTCCTCTTAGCATGATAAAGAAGATTCAAAGAGAGTGAGGTGCCAGCTCCTTTCATTCAGTCAGTAGCTTCAAACATTTCTGGTATATGAATAACATGTTTTTCAATGGCAAAAATCAATGAATATTGTAAATGCACAAACAGTAATTTCTCCGCATTGCAAGGTGCAATTCTGAAATTTTTTGATTTTTCCTGCTCCTCTTAGCATGATAAAGAAGATTCAAAGAGAGTGAGATGCCAGCTCCTTTCATTCAGTCAGTAGCTTCAATCATTTCTGGACGTTTTTCAATGGCAAAAATCAATGAATATTGTAAATGCACAAACAGTAATTTCTCCGCATTGCAAGGTGCAATTCTGAAATTTTTTGCTTTTTCCTGCTCCTCTTAGCATGATAAAGAAGATTCAAAGAGAGTGAGATGCCAGCTCCTTTCATTCAGTCAGTAGCTTCAATCATTTCTGGACGTTTTTCAATGGGAAAAATCAATGAATATTGTAAATGCACAAACAGTAATTTCTCCGCATTGCAAGGTGCAATTCTGAAATTTTTTGCTTTTTCCTGCTCCTCTTAGCATGATAAAGAAGATTCAAAGAGAGTGAGATGCCAGCTCCTTTCATTCAGTCAGTAGCTTCAAACATTTCTGGTATATGAATAACAAGTTGTTTTTCAATGGCAAAAATCAATGAATATTGTAAATGCACAAACAGTAATTTCTCCGCATTGCAAGGTGCAAGTCTGAAATTTTTTGCTTTTTCCTGCTCCTCTTAGCATGGTAAAGAAGATTCAAAGAGAGTGAGATGCCAGCTACTTTCATTCAGTCAGTAGCTTCAATCATTTCTGGACGTTTTTCAATGGTAAAAATCAATGAATATTGTAAATGCACAAACAGTAATTTCTCCACATTGCAAGGTGCAATTCTGAAATTTTTTGCTTTTTCCTGCTCCTCTTAGCATGATAAAGAAGATTCAAAGAGAGTGAGATGCCAGCTCCTTTCATTCAGTCAGTAGCTTCAAACATTTCTGGTATATGAATAACATGATGTTTTTCAATGGCAAAAATCAATGAATATTGTAAATGCACAAACAGTAATTTCTCCGCATTGCAAGGTGCAATTCTGAAATTTTTTGCTTTTTCCTGCTCCTCTTAGCATGATAAAGAAGATTCAAAGAGAGTGAGATGCCAGCTCCTTTCATTCAGTCAGTAGCTTCAAACATTTCTGGTATATGAATAACATGATGTTTTTCAATGGCAAAAATCAATGAATATTGTAAATGCACAAACAGTAATTTCTCCGCATTGCAAGGTGCAATTCTGAAATTTTTTGCTTTTTCATGCTCCTCTTAGCATGATAAAGAAGATTCAAAGAGAGTGAGATGCCAGCTCCTTTCATTCAGTCAGTAGCTTCAATCATTTCTGGACGTTTTTCAATGGCAAAAATCAATGAATATTGTAAATGCACAAACAGTAATTTCTCCGCATTGCAAGGTGCAATTCTGAAATTTTTTGCTTTTTCCTGCTCCTCTTAGCATGATAAAGAAGATTCAAAGAGAGTGAGATGCCAGCTCCTTTCATTCAGTCAGTAGCTTCAATCATTTCTGGACGTTTTTCAATGGCAAAAATCAATGAATATTGTAAATGCACAAACAGTAATTTCTCCGCATTGCAAGGTGCAATTCTGAAATTTTTTGCTTTTTCCCGCTCCTCTTAGCATGATAAAGAAGATTCAAAGAGAGTGAGATGCCAGCTCCTTTCATTCAGTCAGTAGCTTCAAACATTTCTGGTATATGAATAACATGATGTTTTTCAATGGCAAAAATCAATGAATATTGTAAATGCACAAACAGTAATTTCTCCGCATTGCAAGGTGCAATTCTGAAATTTTTTGCTTTTTCCTGCTCCTCTTAGCATGATAAAGAAGATTCAAAGAGAGTGAGATGCCAGCTCCTTTCATTCAGTCAGTAGCTTCAATCATTTCTGGACGTTTTTCAATGGCAAAAATCAATGAATATTGTAAATGCACAAACAGTAATTTCTCCGCATTGCAAGGTGCAATTCTGAAATTTTTTGCTTTTTCCTGCTCCTCTTAGCATGATAAAGAAGATTCAAAGAGAGTGAGATGCCAGCTCCTTTCATTCAGTCAGTAGCTTCAATCATTTCTGGACGTTTTTCAATGGCAAAAATCAATGAATATTGTAAATGCACAAACAGTAATTTCTCCGCATTGCAAGGTGCAATTCTGAAATTTTTTGCTTTTTCCTGCTCCTCTTAGCATGACAAAGAAGATTCAAAGAGAGTAAGATGCCAGCTCCTTTCATTCAGTCAGTAGCTTCAATCATTTCTGGTATATGAATAACATGATGTTTTTCAATGGCAAAAATCAATGAATATTGTAAATGCACAAACAGTAATTTCTCCGCATTGCAAGGTGCAATTCTGAAATTTTTTGCTTTTTCCTGCTCCTCTTAGCATGATAAAGAAGATTCAAAGAGAGTGAGATGCCAGCTCCTTTCATTCAGTCAGTAGCTTCAATCATTTCTGGACGTTTTTCAATGGCAAAAATCAATGAATATTGTAAATGCACAAACAGTAATTTCTCCGCATTGCAAGGTGCAATTCTGAAATTTTTTGCTTTTTCCTGCTCCTCTTAGCATGATAAAGAAGATTCAAAGAGAGTGAGATGCCAGCTCCTTTCATTCAGTCAGTAGCTTCAATCATTTCTGGACGTTTTTCAATGGCAAAAATCTATGAATATTGTAAATGCACAAACAGTAATTTCTCCGCATTGCAAGGTGCAATTCTGAAATTTTTTGCTTTTTCCTGCTCCTCTTAGCATGATAAAGAAGATTCAAAGAGAGTGAGATGCCAGCTCCTTTCATTCAGTCAGTAGCTTCAAACATTTCTTGTATATGAATAACATGATGTTTTTCAATGGCAAAAATCAATGAATATTGTAGAAGCACAAACAGTAATTTCTCCGCATTGCAAGGTGCAATTCTGAAATTTTTTGCTTTTTCCTGCTCCTCTTAGCATGATAAAGAAGATTCAAAGAGAGTGAGATGCCAGCTCCTTTCATTCAGTCAGTAGCTTCAATCATTTCTTGACGTTTTTCAATGGCAAAAATCAATGAATATTGTAAATGCACAAACAGTAATTTCTCCGCATTGCAAGGTGCAATTCTGAAATTTTTTGCTTTTTCCTGCTCCTCTTAGCATGATAAAGAAGATTCAAAGAGAGTGAGATGCCAGCTCCTTTCATTCAGTCAGTAGCTTCAATCATTTCTGGTATATGAATAACATGATGTTTTTCAATGGCAAAAATCAATGAATATTGTAAATGCACAAACAGTAATTTCTCCGCATTGCAAGTTGCAATTCTGAAATTTTTTGCTTTTTCCTGCTCCTCTTAGCATGATAAAGAAGATTCAAAGAGAGTGAGATGCCAGCTCCTTTCATTCAGTCAGTAGCTTCAAACATTTCTGGTATATGAATAACATGATGTTTTTCAATGGCAAAAATCAATGAATATTGTAAATGCACAAACAGTAATTTCTCCGCATTGCAAGGTGCAATTCTGAAATTTTTTGCTTTTTCCTGCTCCTCTTAGCATGATAAAGAAGATTCAAAGAGAGTGAGATGCCAGTTCCTTTCATTCAGTCAGTAGCTTCAATCATTTCTGGTATATGAATAACATGATGTTTTTCAATGGCAAAAATCAATGAATATTGTAAAAGCACAAACAGTAATTTCTCCGCATTGCAAGGTGCAATTCTGAAATTTTTTGCTTTTTCCTGCTCCTCTTAGCATGATAAAGAAGATTCAAAGAGAGTGAGATGCCAGCTCCTTTCATTCAGTCAGTAGCTTCAATCATTTCTGGACGTTTTTCAATGGCAAAAATCAATGAATATTGTAAATGCACAAACAGTAATTTCTCCGCATTGCAAGGTGCAATTCTGAAATTTTTTGCTTTTTCCTGCTCCTCTTAGCATGATAAAGAAGATTCAAAGAGAGTGAGATGCCAGCTCCTTTCATTCAGTCAGTAGCTTCAATCATTTCTGGTATATGAATAACATGATGTTTTTCAATGGCAAAAATCAATGAATATTGTAAATGCACAAACAGTAATTTCTCCACATTGCAAGGTGCAATTCTGAAATTTTTTGCTTTTTCCTGCTCCTCTTAGCATGATAAAGAAGATTCAAAGAGAGTGAGATGCCAGCTCCTTTCATTCAGTCAGTAGCTTCAATCATTTCTGGACGTTTTTCAATGGCAAAAATCAATGAATATTGTAAATGCACAAACAGTAATTTCTCCGCATTGCAAGGTGCAATTCTGAAATTTTTTGCTTTTTCCTGCTCCTCTTAGCATGATAAAGAAGATTCAAAGAGAGCGAGATGCCAGCTCCTTTCATTCAGTCAGTAGCTTCAATCATTTCTGGTATATGAATAACATGATGTTTTTCAATGGCAAAAATCAATGAATATTGTAAATGTACAAACAGTAATTTCTCCGCATTGCAAGGTGCAATTGTGAAATTTTTTGCTTTTTCCTGCTCCTCTTAGCATGATAAAGAAGATTCAAAGAGAGTGAGATGCCAGCTCCTTTCATTCAGTCAGTAGCTTCAATCATTTCTGGACGTTTTTCAATGGCAAAAATCTATGAATATTGTAAATGCACAAACAGTAATTTCTCCGCATTGCAAGGTGCAATTCTGAAATTTTTTGCTTTTTCCTGCTCCTCTTAGCATGATAAAGAAGATTCAAAGAGAGTGAGATGCCAGCTCCTTTCATTCAGTCAGTAGCTTCAAACATTTCTTGTATATGAATAACATGATGTTTTTCAATGGCAAAAATCAATGAATATTGTAGAAGCACAAACAGTAATTTCTCCGCATTGCAAGGTGCAATTCTGAAATTTTTTGCTTTTTCCTGCTCCTCTTAGCATGATAAAGAAGATTCAAAGAGAGTGAGATGCCAGCTCCTTTCATTCAGTCAGTAGCTTCAATCATTTCTTGACGTTTTTCAATGGCAAAAATCAATGAATATTGTAAATGCACAAACAGTAATTTCTCCGCATTGCAAGGTGCAATTCTGAAATTTTTTGCTTTTTCCTGCTCCTCTTAGCATGATAAAGAAGATTCAAAGAGAGTGAGATGCCAGCTCCTTTCATTCAGTCAGTAGCTTCAATCATTTCTGGTATATGAATAACATGATGTTTTTCAATGGCAAAAATCAATGAATATTGTAAATGCACAAACAGTAATTTCTCCGCATTGCAAGTTGCAATTCTGAAATTTTTTGCTTTTTCCTGCTCCTCTTAGCATGATAAAGAAGATTCAAAGAGAGTGAGATGCCAGCTCCTTTCATTCAGTCAGTAGCTTCAAACATTTCTGGTATATGAATAACATGATGTTTTTCAATGGCAAAAATCAATGAATATTGTAAATGCACAAACAGTAATTTCTCCGCATTGCAAGGTGCAATTCTGAAATTTTTTGCTTTTTCCTGCTCCTCTTAGCATGATAAAGAAGATTCAAAGAGAGTGAGATGCCAGTTCCTTTCATTCAGTCAGTAGCTTCAATCATTTCTGGTATATGAATAACATGATGTTTTTCAATGGCAAAAATCAATGAATATTGTAAAAGCACAAACAGTAATTTCTCCGCATTGCAAGGTGCAATTCTGAAATTTTTTGCTTTTTCCTGCTCCTCTTAGCATGATAAAGAAGATTCAAAGAGAGTGAGATGCCAGCTCCTTTCATTCAGTCAGTAGCTTCAATCATTTCTGGACGTTTTTCAATGGCAAAAATCAATGAATATTGTAAATGCACAAACAGTAATTTCTCCGCATTGCAAGGTGCAATTCTGAAATTTTTTGCTTTTTCCTGCTCCTCTTAGCATGATAAAGAAGATTCAAAGAGAGTGAGATGCCAGCTCCTTTCATTCAGTCAGTAGCTTCAATCATTTCTGGTATATGAATAACATGATGTTTTTCAATGGCAAAAATCAATGAATATTGTAAATGCACAAACAGTAATTTCTCCACATTGCAAGGTGCAATTCTGAAATTTTTTGCTTTTTCCTGCTCCTCTTAGCATGATAAAGAAGATTCAAAGAGAGTGAGATGCCAGCTCCTTTCATTCAGTCAGTAGCTTCAATCATTTCTGGACGTTTTTCAATGGCAAAAATCAATGAATATTGTAAATGCACAAACAGTAATTTCTCCGCATTGCAAGGTGCAATTCTGAAATTTTTTGCTTTTTCCTGCTCCTCTTAGCATGATAAAGAAGATTCAAAGAGAGCGAGATGCCAGCTCCTTTCATTCAGTCAGTAGCTTCAATCATTTCTGGTATATGAATAACATGATGTTTTTCAATGGCAAAAATCAATGAATATTGTAAATGTACAAACAGTAATTTCTCCGCATTGCAAGGTGCAATTGTGAAATTTTTTGCTTTTTCCTGCTCCTCTTAGCATGATAAAGAAGATTCAAAGAGAGTGAGATGCCAGCTCCTTTCATTCAGTCAGTAGCTTCAATTATTTCTGGACATTTTTCAATGGCAAAAATCAATGAATATTGTAAATGCACAAACAGTAATTTCTCTGCATTGCAAGGTGCAATTCTGAAATTTTTTGCTTTTTCCTGCTCCTCTTAGCATGATAAAGAAGATTCAAAGAGAGTGAGATGCCAGCTCCTTTCATTCAGTCAGTAGCTTCAAACATTTCTGGTATATGAATAACATGATGTTTTTCAATGGCAAAAATCAATGAATATTGTAAATGCACAAACAGTAATTTCTCCGCATTGCAAGGTGCAATTCTGAAATTTTTTGCTTTTTCCTGCTCCTCTTAGCATGATAAAGAAGATTCAAAGAGAGTGAGATGCCAGCTCCTTTCATTCAGTCAGTAGCTTCAATCATTTCTGGACGTTTTTCAATGGCAAAAATCAATGAATATTGTAAATGCACAAACAGTAATTTCTCCGCATTGCAAGGTGCAATTCTGAAATTTTTTGCTTTTTCCTGCTCCTCTTAGCATGATAAAGAAGATTCAAAGAGAGTGAGATGCCAGCTCCTTTCATTCAGTCAGTAGCTTCAATCATTTCTGGTATATGAATAACATGATGTTTTTCAATGGCAAAAATCAATGAATATTGTAAATGCACAAACAGTAATTTCTCCGCATTGCAAGGTGCAATTCTGAAATTTTTTGCTTTTTCCTGCTCCTCTTAGCATGATAAAGAAGATTCAAAGAGAGTGAGATGCCAGCTCCTTTCATTCAGTCAGTAGCTTCAATCATTTCTGGACGTTTTTCAATGGCAAAAATCAATGAATATTGTAAATGCACAAACAGTAATTTCTCCGCATTGCAAGGTGCAATTCTGAAATTTTTTGCTTTTTCCTGCTCCTCTTAGCATGATAAACAAGATTCAAAGAGAGTGAGATGCCAGCTCCTTTCATTCAGTCAGTAGCTTCAATCATTTCTGGACGTTTTTCAATGGCAAAAATCAATGAATATTGTAAATGCACAAACAGTAATTTCTCCGCATTGCAAGGTGCAATTCTGAAATTTTTTGCTTTTTCCTGCTCCTCTTAGCATGATAAAGAAGATTCAAAGAGAGTGAGATGCCAGCTCCTTTCATTCAGTCAGTAGCTTCAAACATTTCTGGTATATGAATAACATGATGTTTTTCAATGGCAAAAATCAATGAATATTGTAAATGCACAAACAGTAATTTCTCCGCATTGCAAGGTGCAAGTCTGAAATGTTTTGCTTTTTCCTGCTCCTCTTATCATGATAAAGAAGATACAAAGAGAGTGAGATGCCAGCTACTTTCATTCAGTCAGTAGCTTCAATCATTTCTGGATGTTTTTCAATGGTAAAAATCAATGAATATTGTAAATGCACAAACAGTAATTTCTCCACATTGCAAGGTGCAATTCTGAAATTTTTTGCTTTTTCCTGCTCCTCTTAGCATGATAAAGAAGATTCAAAGAGAGTGAGATGCCAGCTCCTTTCATTCAGTCAGTAGCTTCAAACATTTCTGGTATATGAATAACATGTTTTTCAATGGCAAAAATCAATGAATATTGTAAATGCACAAACAGTAATTTCTCTGCATTGCAAGGTGCAATTCTGAAATTTTTTGCTTTTTCCTGCTCCTCTTAGCATGATAAAGAAGATTCAAAGAGAGTGAGATGCCAGCTACTTTCATTCAGTCAGTAGCTTCAATCATTTCTGGATGTTTTTCAATGGTAAAAATCAATGAATATTGTAAATGCACAAACAGTAATTTCTCCACATTGCAAGGTGCAATTCTGAAATTTTTTGCTTTTTCCTGCTCCTCTTAGCATGATAAAGAAGATTCAAAGAGAGTGAGATGCCAGCTCCTTTCATTCAGTCAGTAGCTTCAAACATTTCTGGTATATGAATAACATGATGTTTTTCAATGGCAAAAATCAATGAATATTGTAAATGCACAAACAGTAATTTCTCCGCATTGCAAGGTGCAATTCTGAAATTTTTTGCTTTTTCCTGCTCCTCTTAGCATGATAAAGAAGATTCAAAGAGAGTGAGATGCCAGCTCCTTTCATTCAGTCAGTAGCTTCAATCATTTCTGGTATATGAATAACATGATGTTTTTCAATGGCAAAAATCAATGAATATTGTAAATGCACAAACAGTAATTTCTCCACATTGCAAGGTGCAATTCTGAAATTTTTTGCTTTTTCCTGCTCCTCTTAGCATGATAAAGAAGATTCAAAGAGAGTGAGATGCCAGCTCCTTTCATTCAGTCAGTAGCTTCAATCATTTCTGGACGTTTTTCAATGGCAAAAATCAATGAATATTGTAAATGCACAAACAGTAATTTCTCCGCATTGCAAGGTGCAATTCTGAAATTTTTTGCTTTTTCCTGCTCCTCTTAGCATGATAAAGAAGATTCAAAGAGAGCGAGATGCCAGCTCCTTTCATTCAGTCAGTAGCTTCAATCATTTCTGGTATATGAATAACATGATGTTTTTCAATGGCAAAAATCAATGAATATTGTAAATGTACAAACAGTAATTTCTCCGCATTGCAAGGTGCAATTGTGAAATTTTTTGCTTTTTCCTGCTCCTCTTAGCATGATAAAGAAGATTCAAAGAGAGTGAGATGCCAGCTCCTTTCATTCAGTCAGTAGCTTCAATTATTTCTGGACGTTTTTCAATGGCAAAAATCAATGAATATTGTAAATGCACAAACAGTAATTTCTCCGCATTGCAAGGTGCAATTCTGAAATTTTTTGCTTTTTCCTGCTCCTCTTAGCATGATAAAGAAGATTCAAAGAGAGTGAGATGCCAGCTCCTTTCATTCAGTCAGTAGCTTCAAACATTTCTGGTATATGAATAACATGATGTTTTTCAATGGCAAAAATCAATGAATATTGTAAATGCACAAACAGTAATTTCTCCGCATTGCAAGGTGCAATTCTGAAATTTTTTGCTTTTTCCTGCTCCTCTTAGCATGATAAAGAAGATTCAAAGAGAGTGAGATGCCAGCTCCTTTCATTCAGTCAGTAGCTTCAATCATTTCTGGACGTTTTTCAATGGCAAAAATCAATGAATATTGTAAATGCACAAACAGTAATTTCTCCGCATTGCAAGGTGCAATTCTGAAATTTTTTGCTTTTTCCTGCTCCTCTTAGCATGATAAAGAAGATTCAAAGAGAGTGAGATGCCAGCTCCTTTCATTCAGTCAGTAGCTTCAATCATTTCTGGTATATGAATAACATGATGTTTTTCAATGGCAAAAATCAATGAATATTGTAAATGCACAAACAGTAATTTCTCCGCATTGCAAGGTGCAATTCTGAAATTTTTTGCTTTTTCCTGCTCCTCTTAGCATGATAAAGAAGATTCAAAGAGAGTGAGATGCCAGCTCCTTTCATTCAGTCAGTAGCTTCAATCATTTCTGGACGTTTTTCAATGGCAAAAATCAATGAATATTGTAAATGCACAAACAGTAATTTCTCCGCATTGCAAGGTGCAATTCTGAAATTTTTTGCTTTTTCCTGCTCCTCTTAGCATGATAAACAAGATTCAAAGAGAGTGAGATGCCAGCTCCTTTCATTCAGTCAGTAGCTTCAATCATTTCTGGACGTTTTTCAATGGCAAAAATCAATGAATATTGTAAATGCACAAACAGTAATTTCTCCGCATTGCAAGGTGCAATTCTGAAATTTTTTGCTTTTTCCTGCTCCTCTTAGCATGATAAAGAAGATTCAAAGAGAGTGAGATGCCAGCTCCTTTCATTCAGTCAGTAGCTTCAAACATTTCTGGTATATGAATAACATGATGTTTTTCAATGGCAAAAATCAATGAATATTGTAAATGCACAAACAGTAATTTCTCCGCATTGCAAGGTGCAAGTCTGAAATGTTTTGCTTTTTCCTGCTCCTCTTATCATGATAAAGAAGATACAAAGAGAGTGAGATGCCAGCTACTTTCATTCAGTCAGTAGCTTCAATCATTTCTGGATGTTTTTCAATGGTAAAAATCAATGAATATTGTAAATGCACAAACAGTAATTTCTCCACATTGCAAGGTGCAATTCTGAAATTTTTTGCTTTTTCCTGCTCCTCTTAGCATGATAAAGAAGATTCAAAGAGAGTGAGATGCCAGCTCCTTTCATTCAGTCAGTAGCTTCAAACATTTCTGGTATATGAATAACATGTTTTTCAATGGCAAAAATCAATGAATATTGTAAATGCACAAACAGTAATTTCTCTGCATTGCAAGGTGCAATTCTGAAATTTTTTGCTTTTTCCTGCTCCTCTTAGCATGATAAAGAAGATTCAAAGAGAGTGAGATGCCAGCTACTTTCATTCAGTCAGTAGCTTCAATCATTTCTGGATGTTTTTCAATGGTAAAAATCAATGAATATTGTAAATGCACAAACAGTAATTTCTCCACATTGCAAGGTGCAATTCTGAAATTTTTTGCTTTTTCCTGCTCCTCTTAGCATGATAAAGAAGATTCAAAGAGAGTGAGATGCCAGCTCCTTTCATTCAGTCAGTAGCTTCAAACATTTCTGGTATATGAATAACATGATGTTTTTCAATGGCAAAAATCAATGAATATTGTAAATGCACAAACAGTAATTTCTCCGCATTGCAAGGTGCAATTCTGAAATTTTTTGCTTTTTCCTGCTCCTCTTAGCATGATAAAGAAGATTCAAAGAGAGTGAGATGCCAGCTCCTTTCATTCAGTCAGTAGCTTCAAACATTTCTGGTATATGAATAACATGATGTTTTTCAATGGCAAAAATCAATGAATATTGTAAATGCACAAACAGTAATTTCTCCGCATTGCAAGGTGCAATTCTGAAATTTTTTGCTTTTTCCTGCTCCTCTTAGCATGATAAAGAATATTCAAAGAGAGTGAGATGCCAGCTCCTTTCATTCAGTCAGTAGCTTCAATCATTTCTGGATGTTTTTCAATGGCAAAAATCAATGAATATTGTAAATGCACAAACTGTAATTTCTCCGCATTGCAAGGTGCAATTCTGAAATTTTTTGTTTTTTCCTGCTCCTCTTAGCATGATAAAGAAGATTCAAAGAGAGTGAGATGCCAGCTCCTTTCATTCAGTCAGTAGCTTCAATCATTTCTGGACGTTTTTCAATGGCAAAAATCAATGAATATTGTAAATGCACAAACAGTAATTTCTCCGCATTGCAAGGTGCAATTCTGAAATTTTTTGCTTTTTCCTGCTCCTCTTAGCATGATAAAGAAGATTCAAAGAGAGTGAGATGCCAGCTCCTTTCATTCAGTCAGTACCTTCAATCATTTCTGGATGTTTTTCAATGGCAAAAATCAATGAATATTGTAAATGCACAAACAGTAATTTCTCCGCATTGCAAGGTGCAATTCTGAAATTTTTTGCTTTTTCCCGCTCCTCTTAGCATGATAAAGAAGATTCAAAGAGAGTGAGGTGCCAGCTCCTTTCATTCAGTCAGTAGCTTCAAACATTTCTGGTATATGAATAACATGTTTTTCAATGTCAAAAATCAATGAATATTGTAAATGCACAAACAGTAATTTCTCCGCATTGCAAGGTGCAATTCTGAAATTTTTTGATTTTTCCTGCTCCTCTTAGCATGATAAAGAAGATTCAAAGAGAGTGAGATGCCAGCTCCTTTCATTCAGTCAGTAGCTTCAATCATTTCTGGACGTTTTTCAATGGCAAAAATCAATGAATATTGTAAATGCACAAACAGTAATTTCTCCGCATTGCAAGGTGCAATTCTGAAATTTTTTGCTTTTTCCTGCTCCTCTTAGCATGATAAAGAAGATTCAAAGAGAGTGAGATGCCAGCTCCTTTCATTCAGTCAGTAGCTTCAATCATTTCTGGACGTTTTTCAATGGCAAAAATCAATGAATATTGTAAATGCACAAACAGTAATTTCTCCGCATTGCAAGGTGCAATTCTGAAATTTTTTCTTTTTCCTGCTCCTCTTAGCATGATAAAGAAGATTCAAAGAGAGTGAGATGCCAGCTCCTTTCATTCAGTCAGTAGCTTCAAACATTTCTGGTATATGAATAACATGATGTTTTTCAATGGCAAAAATCAATGAATATTGTAAATGCACAAACAGTAATTTCTCCGCATTGCAAGGTGCAAGTCTGAAATTTTTTGCTTTTTCCTGCTCCTCTTAGCATGGTAAAGAAGATTCAAAGAGAGTGAGATGCCAGCTACTTTCATTCAGTCAGTAGCTTCAATCATTTCTGGACGTTTTTCAATGGTAAAAATCAATGAATATTGTAAATGCACAAACAGTAATTTCTCCACATTGCAAGGTGCAATTCTGAAATTTTTTGCTTTTTCCTGCTCCTCTTAGCATGATAAAGAAGATTCAAAGAGAGTGAGATGCCAGCTCCTTTCATTCAGTCAGTAGCTTCAAACATTTCTGGTGTATGAATAACATGATGTTTTTCAATGGCAAAAATCAATGAATATTGTAAATGCACAAACAGTAATTTCTCCGCATTGCAAGGTGCAATTCTGAAATTTTTTGCTTTTTCCTGCTCCTCTTAGCATGATAAAGAAGATTCAAAGAGAGTGAGATGCCAGCTCCTTTCATTCAGTCAGTAGCTTCAAACATTTCTGGTATATGAATAACATGATGTTTTTCAATGGCAAAAATCAATGAATATTGTAAATGCACAAACAGTAATTTCTCCGCATTGCAAGGTGCAATTCTGAAATTTTTTGCTTTTTCCTGCTCCTCTTAGCATGATAAAGAAGATTCAAAGAGAGTGAGATGCCAGCTCCTTTCATTCAGTCAGTAGCTTCAATCATTTCTGGACGTTTTTCAATGGCAAAAATCAATGAATATTGTAAATGCACAAACAGTAATTTCTCCGCATTGCAAGGTGCAATTCTGAAATTTTTCGCTTTTTCCTGCTCCTCTTAGCATGATAAAGAAGATTCAAAGAGAGTGAGATGCCAGCTCCTTTCATTCAGTCAGTAGCTTCAATCATTTCTGGACGTTTTTCAATGGCAAAAATCAATGAATATTGTAAATGCACAAACAGTAATTTCTCCGCATTGCAAGGTGCAATTCTGAAATTTTTTGCTTTTTCCTGCTCCTCTTAACATGATAAAGAAGATTCAAAGAGAGTGAGATGCCAGCTCCTTTCATTCAGTCAGTAGCTTCAATCATTTCTGGACGTTTTTCAATGGCAAAAATCAATGAATATTGTAAATGCACAAACAGTAATTTCTCCGCATTGCAAGGTGCAATTCTGAAATTTTTTGCTTTTTCCTGCTCCTCTTAGCATGATAAAGAAGATTCAAAGAGAGTGAGATGCCAGCTCCTTTGATTCAGTCAGTAGCTTCAATCATTTCTGGACATTTTTCAATGGCAAAAATCAATGAATATTGTAAATGCACAAACAGTAATTTCTCCGCATTGCAAGGTGCAATTCTGAAATTTTTTGCTTTTTCCTGCTCCTCTTAGCATGACAAAGAAGATTCAAAGAGAGTAAGATGCCAGCTCCTTTCATTCAGTCAGTAGCTTCAATCATTTCTGGTATATGAATAACATGATGTTTTTCAATGGCAAAAATCAATGAATATTGTAAATGCACAAACAGTAATTTCTCCGCATTGCAAGGTGCAATTCTGAAATTTTTTGCTTTTTCCTGCTCCTCTTAGCATGATAAAGAAGATTCAAAGAGAGTGAGATGCCAGCTCCTTTCATTCAGTCAGTAGCTTCAATCATTTCTGGACGTTTTTCAATGGCAAAAATCAATGAATATTGTAAATGCACAAACAGTAATTTCTCCGCATTGCAAGGTGCAATTCTGAAATTTTTTGCTTTTTCCTGCTCCTCTTAGCATGATAAAGAAGATTCAAAGAGAGTGAGATGCCAGCTCCTTTCATTCAGTCAGTAGCTTCAATCATTTCTGGACGTTTTTCAATGGCAAAAATCAATGAATATTGTAAATGCACAAACAGTAATTTCTCCGCATTGCAAGGTGCAATTCTGAAATTTTTTGCTTTTTCCTGCTCCTCTTAGCATGATAAAGAAGATTCAAAGAGAGTGAGATGCCAGCTCCTTTCATTCAGTCAGTAGCTTCAAACATTTCTTGTATATGAATAACATGATGTTTTTCAATGGCAAAAATCAATGAATATTGTAAAAGCACAAACAGTAATTTCTCCGCATTGCAAGGTGCAATTCTGAAATTTTTTGCTTTTTCCTGCTCCTCTTAGCATGATAAAGAAGATTCAAAGAGAGTGAGATGCCAGCTCCTTTCATTCAGTCAGTAGCTTCAATCATTTCTGGACGTTTTTCAATGGCAAAAATCAATGAATATTGTAAATGCACAAACAGTAATTTCTCCGCATTGCAAGGTGCAATTCTGAAATTTTTTGCTTTTTCCTGCTCCTCTTAGCATGATAAAGAAGATTCAAAGAGAGTGAGATGCCAGCTCCTTTCATTCAGTCAGTAGCTTCAATCATTTCTGGTATATGAATAACATGATGTTTTTCAATGGCAAAAATCAATGAATATTGTAAATGCACAAACAGTAATTTCTCCGCATTGCAAGTTGCAATTCTGAAATTTTTTGCTTTTTCCTGCTCCTCTTAGCATGATAAAGAAGATTCAAAGAGAGTGAGATGCCAGCTCCTTTCATTCAGTCAGTAGCTTCAATCATTTCTGGACGTTTTTCAATGGCAAAAATCAATGAATATTGTAAATGCACAAACAGTAATTTCTCCGCATTGCAAGGTGCAATTCTGAAATTTTTTGCTTTTTCCTGCTCCTCTTAGCATGATAAAGAAGATTCAAAGAGAGTGAGATGCCAGCTCCTTTCATTCAGTCAGTAGCTTCAATCATTTCTGGACGTTTTTCAATGGCAAAAATCAATGAATATTGTAAATGCACAAACAGTAATTTCTCCGCATTGCAAGGTGCAATTCTGAAATTTTTTGCTTTTTCCTGCTCCTCTTAGCATGATAAAGAAGATTCAAAGAGAGTTAGATGCCAGCTCCTTTCATTCAGTCAGTAGCTTCAAACATTTCTGGTATATGAATAACATGATGTTTTTCAATGGCAAAAATCAATGAATATTGTAAAAGCACAAACAGTAATTTCTCCGCATTGCAAGGTGCAATTCTGAAATTTTTTGCTTTTTCCTGCTCCTCTTAGCATGATAAAGAAGATTCAAAGAGAGTGAGATGCCAGCTCCTTTCATTCAGTCAGTAGCTTCAATCATTTCTGGACGTTTTTCAATGGCAAAAATCAATGAATATTGTAAATGCACAAACAGTAATTTCTCCGCATTGCAAGGTGCAATTCTGAAATTTTTTGCTTTTTCCTGCTCCTCTTAGCATGATAAAGAAGATTCAAAGAGAGTGAGATGCCAGCTCCTTTCATTCAGTCAGTACCTTCAATCATTTCTGGATGTTTTTCAATGGCAAAAATCAATGAATATTGTAAATGCACAAACAGTAATTTCTCCGCATTGCAAGGTGCAATTCTGAAATTTTTAGCTTTTTCCCGCTCCTCTTAGCATGATAAAGAAGATTCAAAGAGAGTGAGGTGCCAGCTCCTTTCATTCAGTCAGTAGCTTCAAACATTTCTGGTATATGAATAACATGTTTTTCAATGGCAAAAATCAATGAATATTGTAAATGCACAAACAGTAATTTCTCCGCATTGCAAGGTGCAAGTCTGAAATTTTTTGCTTTTTCCTGCTCCTCTTAGCATGGTAAAGAAGATTCAAAGAGAGTGAGATGCCAGCTACTTTCATTCAGTCAGTAGCTTCAATCATTTCTGGACGTTTTTCAATGGTAAAAATCAATGAATATTGTAAATGCACAAACAGTAATTTCTCCACATTGCAAGGTGCAATTCTGAAATTTTTTGCTTTTTCCTGCTCCTCTTAGCATGATAAAGAAGATTCAAAGAGAGTGAGATGCCAGCTCCTTTCATTCAGTCAGTAGCTTCAAACATTTCTGGTATATGAATAACATGATGTTTTTCAATGGCAAAAATCAATGAATATTGTAAATGCACAAACAGTAATTTCTCCGCATTGCAAGGTGCAATTCTGAAATTTTTTGCTTTTTCCTGCTCCTCTTAGCATGATAAAGAAGATTCAAAGAGAGTGAGATGCCAGCTCCTTTCATTCAGTCAGTAGCTTCAAACATTTCTGGTATATGAATAACATGATGTTTTTCAATGGCAAAAATCAATGAATATTGTAAATGCACAAACAGTAATTTCTCCGCATTGCAAGGTGCAATTCTGAAATTTTTTGCTTTTTCATGCTCCTCTTAGCATGATAAAGAAGATTCAAAGAGAGTGAGATGCCAGCTCCTTTCATTCAGTCAGTAGCTTCAATCATTTCTGGACGTTTTTCAATGGCAAAAATCAATGAATATTGTAAATGCACAAACAGTAATTTCTCCGCATTGCAAGGTGCAATTCTGAAATTTTTTGCTTTTTCCTGCTCCTCTTAGCATGATAAAGAAGATTCAAAGAGAGTGAGATGCCAGCTCCTTTCATTCAGTCAGTAGCTTCAATCATTTCTGGACGTTTTTCAATGGCAAAAATCAATGAATATTGTAAATGCACAAACAGTAATTTCTCCGCATTGCAAGGTGCAATTCTGAAATTTTTTGCTTTTTCCCGCTCCTCTTAGCATGATAAAGAAGATTCAAAGAGAGTGAGATGCCAGCTCCTTTCATTCAGTCAGTAGCTTCAAACATTTCTGGTATATGAATAACATGATGTTTTTCAATGGCAAAAATCAATGAATATTGTAAATGCACAAACAGTAATTTCTCCGCATTGCAAGGTGCAATTCTGAAATTTTTTGCTTTTTCCTGCTCCTCTTAGCATGATAAAGAAGATTCAAAGAGAGTGAGATGCCAGCTCCTTTCATTCAGTCAGTAGCTTCAATCATTTCTGGACGTTTTTCAATGGCAAAAATCAATGAATATTGTAAATGCACAAACAGTAATTTCTCCGCATTGCAAGGTGCAATTCTGAAATTTTTTGCTTTTTCCTGCTCCTCTTAGCATGATAAAGAAGATTCAAAGAGAGTGAGATGCCAGCTCCTTTCATTCAGTCAGTAGCTTCAATCATTTCTGGACGTTTTTCAATGGCAAAAATCAATGAATATTGTAAATGCACAAACAGTAATTTCTCCGCATTGCAAGGTGCAATTCTGAAATTTTTTGCTTTTTCCTGCTCCTCTTAGCATGACAAAGAAGATTCAAAGAGAGTAAGATGCCAGCTCCTTTCATTCAGTCAGTAGCTTCAATCATTTCTGGTATATGAATAACATGATGTTTTTCAATGGCAAAAATCAATGAATATTGTAAATGCACAAACAGTAATTTCTCCGCATTGCAAGGTGCAATTCTGAAATTTTTTGCTTTTTCCTGCTCCTCTTAGCATGATAAAGAAGATTCAAAGAGAGTGAGATGCCAGCTCCTTTCATTCAGTCAGTAGCTTCAATCATTTCTGGACGTTTTTCAATGGCAAAAATCAATGAATATTGTAAATGCACAAACAGTAATTTCTCCGCATTGCAAGGTGCAATTCTGAAATTTTTTGCTTTTTCCTGCTCCTCTTAGCATGATAAAGAAGATTCAAAGAGAGTGAGATGCCAGCTCCTTTCATTCAGTCAGTAGCTTCAATCATTTCTGGACGTTTTTCAATGGCAAAAATCTATGAATATTGTAAATGCACAAACAGTAATTTCTCCGCATTGCACGGTGCAATTCTGAAATTTTTTGCTTTTTCCTGCTCCTCTTAGCATGATAAAGAAGATTCAAAGAGAGTGAGATGCCAGCTCCTTTCATTCAGTCAGTAGCTTCAAACATTTCTTGTATATGAATAACATGATGTTTTTCAATGGCAAAAATCAATGAATATTGTAGAAGCACAAACAGTAATTTCTCCGCATTGCAAGGTGCAATTCTGAAATTTTTTGCTTTTTCCTGCTCCTCTTAGCATGATAAAGAAGATTCAAAGAGAGTGAGATGCCAGCTCCTTTCATTCAGTCAGTAGCTTCAATCATTTCTTGACGTTTTTCAATGGCAAAAATCAATGAATATTGTAAATGCACAAACAGTAATTTCTCCGCATTGCAAGGTGCAATTCTGAAATTTTTTGCTTTTTCCTGCTCCTCTTAGCATGATAAAGAAGATTCAAAGAGAGTGAGATGCCAGCTCCTTTCATTCAGTCAGTAGCTTCAATCATTTCTGGTATATGAATAACATGATGTTTTTCAATGGCAAAAATCAATGAATATTGTAAATGCACAAACAGTAATTTCTCCGCATTGCAAGTTGCAATTCTGAAATTTTTTGCTTTTTCCTGCTCCTCTTAGCATGATAAAGAAGATTCAAAGAGAGTGAGATGCCAGCTCCTTTCATTCAGTCAGTAGCTTCAAACATTTCTGGTATATGAATAACATGATGTTTTTCAATGGCAAAAATCAATGAATATTGTAAATGCACAAACAGTAATTTCTCCGCATTGCAAGGTGCAATTCTGAAATTTTTTGCTTTTTCCTGCTCCTCTTAGCATGATAAAGAAGATTCAAAGAGAGTGAGATGCCAGTTCCTTTCATTCAGTCAGTAGCTTCAATCATTTCTGGACCTTTTTCAATGGCAAAAATCAATGAATATTGTAAATGCACAAACAGTAATTTCTCCGCATTGCAAGGTGCAATTCTGAAATTTTTTGCTTTTTCCTGCTCCTCTTAGCATGATAAAGAAGATTCAAAGAGAGTTAGATGCCAGCTCCTTTCATTCAGTCAGTAGCTTCAAACATTTCTGGTATATGAATAACATGATGTTTTTCAATGGCAAAAATCAATGAATATTGTAAAAGCACAAACAGTAATTTCTCCGCATTGCAAGGTGCAATTCTGAAATTTTTTGCTTTTTCCTGCTCCTCTTAGCATGATAAAGAAGATTCAAAGAGAGTGAGATGCCAGCTCCTTTCATTCAGTCAGTAGCTTCAATCATTTCTGGACGTTTTTCAATGGCAAAAATCAATGAATATTGTAAATGCACAAACAGTAATTTCTCCGCATTGCAAGGTGCAATTCTGAAATTTTTTGCTTTTTCCTGCTCCTCTTAGCATGATAAAGAAGATTCAAAGAGAGTGAGATGCCAGCTCCTTTCATTCAGTCAGTAGCTTCAATCATTTCTGGTATATGAATAACATGATGTTTTTCAATGGCAAAAATCAATGAATATTGTAAATGCACAAACAGTAATTTCTCCACATTGCAAGGTGCAATTCTGAAATTTTTTGCTTTTTCCTGCTCCTCTTAGCATGATAAAGAAGATTCAAAGAGAGTGAGATGCCAGCTCCTTTCATTCAGTCAGTAGCTTCAATCATTTCTGGACGTTTTTCAATGGCAAAAATCAATGAATATTGTAAATGCACAAACAGTAATTTCTCCGCATTGCAAGGTGCAATTCTGAAATTTTTTGCTTTTTCCTGCTCCTCTTAGCATGATAAAGAAGATTCAAAGAGAGCGAGATGCCAGCTCCTTTCATTCAGTCAGTAGCTTCAATCATTTCTGGTATATGAATAACATGATGTTTTTCAATGGCAAAAATCAATGAATATTGTAAATGTACAAACAGTAATTTCTCCGCATTGCAAGGTGCAATTGTGAAATTTTTTGCTTTTTCCTGCTCCTCTTAGCATGATAAAGAAGATTCAAAGAGAGTGAGATGCCAGCTCCTTTCATTCAGTCAGTAGCTTCAATTATTTCTGGACGTTTTTCAATGGCAAAAATCAATGAATATTGTAAATGCACAAACAGTAATTTCTCCGCATTGCAAGGTGCAATTCTGAAATTTTTTGCTTTTTCCTGCTCCTCTTAGCATGATAAAGAAGATTCAAAGAGAGTGAGATGCCAGCTCCTTTCATTCAGTCAGTAGCTTCAAACATTTCTGGTATATGAATAACATGATGTTTTTCAATGGCAAAAATCAATGAATATTGTAAATGCACAAACAGTAATTTCTCCGCATTGCAAGGTGCAATTCTGAAATTTTTTGCTTTTTCCTGCTCCTCTTAGCATGATAAAGAAGATTCAAAGAGAGTGAGATGCCAGCTCCTTTCATTCAGTCAGTAGCTTCAATCATTTCTGGACGTTTTTCAATGGCAAAAATCAATGAATATTGTAAATGCACAAACAGTAATTTCTCCGCATTGCAAGGTGCAATTCTGAAATTTTTTGCTTTTTCCTGCTCCTCTTAGCATGATAAAGAAGATTCAAAGAGAGTGAGATGCCAGCTCCTTTCATTCAGTCAGTAGCTTCAATCATTTCTGGTATATGAATAACATGATGTTTTTCAATGGCAAAAATCAATGAATATTGTAAATGCACAAACAGTAATTTCTCCGCATTGCAAGGTGCAATTCTGAAATTTTTTGCTTTTTCCTGCTCCTCTTAGCATGATAAAGAAGATTCAAAGAGAGTGAGATGCCAGCTCCTTTCATTCAGTCAGTAGCTTCAAACATTTCTGGTATATGAATAACATGATGTTTTTCAATGGCAAAAATCAATGAATATTGTAAATGCACAAACAGTAATTTCTCCGCATTGCAAGGTGCAATTCTGAAATTTTTTGCTTTTTCCTGCTCCTCTTAGCATGATAAAGAAGATTCAAAGAGAGTGAGATGCCAGCTCCTTTCATTCAGTCAGTAGCTTCAATCATTTCTGGACGTTTTTCAATGGCAAAAATCAATGAATATTGTAAATGCACAAACAGTAATTTCTCCGCATTGCAAGGTGCAATTCTGAAATTTTTTGCTTTTTCCTGCTCCTCTTAGCATGATAAAGAAGATTCAAAGAGAGTGAGATGTCAGCTCCTTTCATTCAGTCAGTAGCTTCAAACATTTCTGGTATATGAATAACATGATGTTTTTCAATGGCAAAAATCAATGAATTTTGTAAATGCACAAACAGTAATTTCTCCGCATTGCAAGGTGCAATTCTGAAATTTTTTGCTTTTTCCTGCTCCTCTTAGCATGATAAAGAAGATTCAAAGAGAGTGAGATGCCAGTTCCTTTCATTCAGTCAGTAGCTTCAATCATTTCTGGACGTTTTTCAATGGCAAAAATCAATGAATATTGTAAATGCACAAACAGTAATTTCTCCGCATTGCAAGGTGCAATTCTGAAATTTTTTGCTTTTTCCTGCTCCTCTTAGCATGATAAAGAAGATTCAAAGAGAGTGAGATGCCAGCTCCTTTCATTCAGTCAGTAGCTTCAATCATTTCTGGTATATGAATAACATGATGTTTTTCAATGGCAAAAATCAATGAATATTGTAAATGCACAAACAGTAATTTCTCCGCATTGCAAGGTGCAATTCTGAATTTTTTTGCTTTTTCCTGCTCCTCTTAGCATGATAAAGAAGATTCAAAGAGAGTGAGATGCCAGCTCCTTTCATTCAGTCAGTAGCTTCAATCATTTCTGGACGTTTTTCAATGGCAAAAATCAATGAATATTGTAAATGCACAAACAGTAATTTCTCCGCATTGCAAGGTGCAATTCTGAAATTTTTTGCTTTTTTCTGCTCCTCTTAGCATGATAAACAAGATTCAAAGAGAGTGAGATGCCAGCTCCTTTCATTCAGTCAGTAGCTTCAATCATTTCTGGACGTTTTTCAATGGCAAAAATCAATGAATATTGTAAATGCACAAACAGTAATTTCTCCGCATTGCAAGGTGCAATTCTGAAATTTTTTGCTTTTTCCTGCTCCTCTTAGCATGATAAAGAAGATTCAAAGAGAGTGAGATGCCAGCTCCTTTCATTCAGTCAGTAGCTTCAAACATTTCTGGTATATGAATAACATGATGTTTTTCAATGGCAAAAATCAATGAATATTGTAAATGCACAAACAGTAATTTCTCCGCATTGCAATGTGCAAGTCTGAAATTTTTTGCTTTTTCCTGCTCCTCTTAGCATGATAAAGAAGATTCAAAGAGAGTGAGATGCCAGCTACTTTCATTCAGTCAGTAGCTTCAATCATTTCTGGACGTTTTTCAATGGTAAAAATCAATGAATATTGTAAATGCACAAACAGTAATTTCTCCACATTGCAAGGTGCAATTCTGAAATTTTTTGCTTTTTCCTGCTCCTCTTAGCATGATAAAGAAGATTCAAAGAGAGTGAGATGCCAGCTCCTTTCATTCAGTCAGTAGCTTCAATCATTTCTGGTATATGAATAACATGATGTTTTTCAATGGCAAAAATCAATGAATATTGTAAATGCACAAACAGTAATTTCTCCGCATTGCAAGGTGCAATTCTGAAATTTTTTGCTTTTTCCTGCTCCTCTTAGCATGATAAAGAAGATTCAAAGAGAGTGAGATGCCAGCTCCTTTCATTCAGTCAGTAGCTTCAATCATTTCTGGACGTTTTTCAATGGCAAAAATCAATGAATATTGTAAATGCACAAACAGTAATTTCTCCGCATTGCAAGGTGCAATTCTGAAATTTTTTGCTTTTTCCTGCTCCTCTTAGCATGATAAAGAAGATTCAAAGAGAGTGAGATGTCAGCTCCTTTCATTCAGTCAGTAGCTTCAAACATTTCTGGTATATGAATAACATGATGTTTTTCAATGGCAAAAATCAATGAATTTTGTAAATGCACAAACAGTAATTTCTCCGCATTGCAAGGTGCAATTCTGAAATTTTTTGCTTTTTCCTGCTCCTCTTAGCATGATAAAGAAGATTCAAAGAGAGTGAGATGCCAGTTCCTTTCATTCAGTCAGTAGCTTCAATCATTTCTGGACGTTTTTCAATGGCAAAAATCAATGAATATTGTAAATGCACAAACAGTAATTTCTCCGCATTGCAAGGTGCAATTCTGAAATTTTTTGCTTTTTCCTGCTCCTCTTAGCATGATAAAGAAGATTCAAAGAGAGTGAGATGCCAGCTCCTTTCATTCAGTCAGTAGCTTCAATCATTTCTGGTATATGAATAACATGATGTTTTTCAATGGCAAAAATCAATGAATATTGTAAATGCACAAACAGTAATTTCTCGGCATTGCAAGGTGCAATTCTGAAATTTTTTGCTTTTTCCTGCTCCTCTTAGCATGATAAAGAAGATTCAAAGAGAGTGAGATGCCAGCTCCTTTCATTCAGTCAGTAGCTTCAATCATTTCTGGACGTTTTTCAATGGCAAAAATCAATGAATTTTGTAAATGCACAAACAGTAATTTCTCCGCATTGCAAGGTGCAATTCTGAAATTTTTTGCTTTTTCCTGCTCCTCTTAGCATGATAAAGAAGATTCAAAGAGAGTGAGATGCCAGTTCCTTTCATTCAGTCAGTAGCTTCAATCATTTCTGGACGTTTTTCAATGGCAAAAATCAATGAATATTGTAAATGCACAAACAGTAATTTCTCCGCATTGCAAGGTGCAATTCTGAAATTTTTTGCTTTTTCCTGCTCCTCTTAGCATGATAAAGAAGATTCAAAGAGAGTGAGATGCCAGCTCCTTTCATTCAGTCAGTAGCTTCAATCATTTCTGGTATATGAATAACATGATGTTTTTCAATGGCAAAAATCAATGAATATTGTAAATGCAAAAACAGTAATTTCTCCGCATTGCAAGGTGCAATTCTGAAATTTTTTGCTTTTTCCTGCTCCTCTTAGCATGATAAAGAAGATTCAAAGAGAGTGAGATGCCAGCTCCTTTCATTCAGTCAGTAGCTTCAATCATTTCTGGACGTTTTTCAATGGCAAAAATCAATGAATATTGTAAATGCACAAACAGTAATTTCTCCGCATTGCAAGGTGCAATTCTGAAATTTTTTGCTTTTTCCTGCTCCTCTTAGCATGATAAAGAAGATTCAAAGAGAGTGAGATGTCAGCTCCTTTCATTCAGTCAGTAGCTTCAAACATTTCTGGTATATGAATAACATGATGTTTTTCAATGGCAAAAATCAATTAATTTTGTAAATGCACAAACAGTAATTTCTCCGCATTGCAAGGTGCAATTCTGAAATTTTTTGCTTTTTCCTGCTCCTCTTAGCATGATAAAGAAGATTCAAAGAGAGTGAGATGCCAGCTCCTTTCATTCAGTCAGTAGCTTCAATCATTTCTGGACGTTTTTCAATGGCAAAAATCAATGAATATTGTAAATGCACAAACAGTAATTTCTCCGCATTGCAAGGTGCAATTCTGAAATTTTTTGCTTTTTCCTGCTCCTCTTAGCATGATAAAGAAGATTCAAAGAGAGTGAGATGCCAGCTCCTTTCATTCAGTCAGTAGCTTCAATCATTTCTGGACGTTTTTCAATGGCAAAAATCAATGAATATTGTAAATGCACAAACAGTAATTTCTCCGCATTGCAAGGTGCAATTCTGAAATTTTTTGCTTTTTCCTGCTCCTCTTAGCATGATAAAGAAGATTCAAAGAGAGTGAGATGCCAGCTCCTTTCATTCAGTCAGTAGCTACAAACATTTCTGGTATATGAATAACATGATGTTTTTCAATGGCAAAAATCAATGAATATTGTAAATGCACAAACAGTAATTTCTCCGCATTGCAAGGTGCAATTCTGAAATTTTTTGCTTTTTCCTGCTCCTCTTAGCATGATAAAGAAGATTCAAAGAGAGTGAGATGCCAGCTCCTTTCATTCAGTCAGTAGCTTCAATCATTTCTGGACGTTTTTCAATGGCAAAAATCAATGAATATTGTAAATGCACAAACAGTAATTTCTCCGCATTGCAAGGTGCAATTCTGAAATTTTTTGCTTTTTCCTGCTCCTCTTAGCATGATAAAGAAGATTCAAAGAGAGTGAGATGCCAGCTCCTTTCATTCAGTCAGTAGCTTCAAACATTTCTGGTACATGAATAACATGATGTTTTTCAATGGCAAAAATCAATGAATATTGTAAATGCACAAAGAGTAATTTCTCCGCATTGCAAGGTGCAATTCTGAAATTTTTTGCTTTTTCCTGCTCCTCTTAGCATGATAAAGAAGATTCAAAGAGAGTGAGATGCCAGCTCCTTTCATTCAGTCAGTAGCTTCAATCATTTCTGGACGTTTTTCAACGGCAAAAATCAATGAATATTGTAAATGCACAAACAGTAATTTCTCCGCATTGCAAGGTGAAATTCTGAAATTTTTTGCTTTTTCCTGCTCCTCTTAGCATGATAAAGAAGATTCAAAGAGAGTGAGATGCCAGCTCCTTTCATTCAGTCAGTAGCTTCAATCATTTCTGGACGTTTTTCAATGGCAAAAATCAATGAATATTGTAAATGCACAAACAGTAATTTCTCCGCATTGCAAGGTGCAATTCTGAAATTTTTTGCTTTTTCCTGCTCCTCTTAGCATGATAAAGAAGATTCAAAGAGAGTGAGATGCCAGCTCCTTTCATTCAGTCAGTAGCTACAAACATTTCTGGTATATGAATAACATGATGTTTTTCAATGGCAAAAATCAATGAATATTGTAAATGCACAAACAGTAATTTCTCCGCATTGCAAGGTGCAATTCTGAAATTTTTTGCTTTTTCCTGCTCCTCTTAGCATGATAAAGAAGATTCAAAGAGAGTGAGATGCCAGCTCCTTTCATTCAGTCAGTAGCTTCAATCATTTCTGGACGTTTTTCAATGGCAAAAATCAATGAATATTGTAAATGCACAAACAGTAATTTCTCCGCATTGCAAGGTGCAATTCTGAAATTTTTTGCTTTTTCCTGCTCCTCTTAGCATGATAAAGAAGATTCAAAGAGAGTGAGATGCCAGCTCCTTTCATTCAGTCAGTAGCTTCAATCATTTCTGGACGTTTTTCAATGGCAAAAATCAATGAATATTGTAAATGCACAAACAGTAATTTCTCCGCATTGCAAGGTGCAATTCTGAAATTTTTTGCTTTTTCCTGCTCCTCTTAGCATGACAAAGAAGATTCAAAGAGAGTAAGATGCCAGCTCCTTTCATTCAGTCAGTAGCTTCAATCATTTCTGGTATATGAATAACATGATGTTTTTCAATGGCAAAAATCAATGAATATTGTAAATGCACAAACAGTAATTTCTCCGCATTGCAAGGTGCAATTCTGAAATTTTTTGCTTTTTCCTGCTCCTCTTAGCATGATAAAGAAGATTCAAAGAGAGTGAGATGCCAGCTCCTTTCATTCAGTCAGTAGCTTCAATCATTTCTGGACGTTTTTCAATGGCAAAAATCAATGAATATTGTAAATGCACAAACAGTAATTTCTCCGCATTGCAAGGTGCAATTCTGAAATTTTTTGCTTTTTCCTGCTCCTCTTAGCATGATAAAGAAGATTCAAAGAGAGTGAGATGCCAGCTCCTTTCATTCAGTCAGTAGCTTCAATCATTTCTGGACGTTTTTCAATGGCAAAAATCAATGAATATTGTAAATGCACAAACAGTAATTTCTCCGCATTGCAAGGTGCAATTCTGAAATTTTTTGCTTTTTCCTGCTCCTCTTAGCATGATAAAGAAGATTCAAAGAGAGTGAGATGCCAGCTCCTTTCATTCAGTCAGTAGCTTCAAACATTTCTGGTATATGAATAATATGATGTTTTTCAATGGCAAAAATCAATGAATATTGTAAAAGCACAAACAGTAATTTCTCCGCATTGCAAGGTGCAATTCTGAAATTTTTTGCTTTTTCCTGCTCCTCTTAGCATGATAAAGAAGATTCAAAGAGAGTGAGATGCCAGCTCCTTTCATTCAGTCAGTAGCTTCAATCATTTCTGGACGTTTTTCAATGGCAAAAATCAATGAATATTGTAAATGCACAAACAGTAATTTCTCCGCATTGCAAGGTGCAATTCTGAAATTTTTTGCTTTTTCCTGCTCCTCTTAGCATGATAAAGAAGATTCAAAGAGAGTGAGATGCCAGCTCCTTTCATTCAGTCAGTAGCTTCAATCATTTCTGGTATATGAATAACATGATGTTTTTCAATGGCAAAAATCAATGAATATTGTAAATGCACAAACAGTAATTTCTCCGCATTGCAAGTTGCAATTCTGAAATTTTTTTCTTTTTCCTGCTCCTCTTAGCATGATAAAGAAGATTCAAAGAGAGTGAGATGCCAGCTCCTTTCATTCAGTCAGTAGCTTCAATCATTTCTGGACGTTTTTCAATGGCAAAAATCAATGAATATTGTAAATGCACAAACAGTAATTTCTCCGCATTGCAAGGTGCAATTCTGAAATTTTTTGCTTTTTCCTGCTCCTCTTAGCATGATAAAGAAGATTCAAAGAGAGTGAGATGCCAGCTCCTTTCATTCAGTCAGTAACTTCAATCATTTCTGGACGTTTTTCAATGGCAAAAATCAATGAATATTGTAAATGCACAAACAGTAATTTCTCCGCATTGCAAGGTGCAATTCTGAAATTTTTTGCTTTTTCCTGCTCCTCTTAGCATGATAAAGAAGATTCAAAGAGAGTGAGATGCCAGCTCCTTTCATTCAGTCAGTAGCTTCAAACATTTCTGGTATATGAATAACATGATGTTTTTCAATGGCAAAAATCAATGAATATTGTAAATGCACAAACAGTAATTTCTCCGCATTGCAAGGTGCAATTCTGAAATTTTTTGCTTTTTCCTGCTCCTCTTAGCATGATAAAGAAGATTCAAAGAGAGTGAGATGCCAGCTCCTTTCATTCAGTCAGTAGCTTCAATCATTTCTGGACGTTTTTCAATGGCAAAAATCAATGAATATTGTAAATGCACAAACAGTAATTTCTCCGCATTGCAAGGTGCAATTCTGAAATTTTTTGCTTTTTCCTGCTCCTCTTAGCATGATAAAGAAGATTCAAAGAGAGTGAGATGTCAGCTCCTTTCATTCAGTCAGTAGCTTCAAACATTTCTGGTATATGAATAACATGATGTTTTTCAATGGCAAAAATCAATGAATTTTGTAAATGCACAAACAGTAATTTCTCCGCATTGCAAGGTGCAATTCTGAAATTTTTTGCTTTTTCCTGCTCCTCTTAGCATGATAAAGAAGATTCAAAGAGAGTGAGATGCCAGTTCCTTTCATTCAGTCAGTAGCTTCAATCATTTCTGGACGTTTTTCAATGGCAAAAATCAATGAATATTGTAAATGCACAAACAGTAATTTCTCCGCATTGCAAGGTGCAATTCTGAAATTTTTTGCTTTTTCCTGCTCCTCTTAGCATGATAAAGAAGATTCAAAGAGAGTGAGATGCCAGCTCCTTTCATTCAGTCAGTAGCTTCAATCATTTCTGGTATATGAATAACATGATGTTTTTCAATGGCAAAAATCAATGAATATTGTAAATGCACAAACAGTAATTTCTCCGCATTGCAAGGTGCAATTCTGAATTTTTTTGCTTTTTCCTGCTCCTCTTAGCATGATAAAGAAGATTCAAAGAGAGTGAGATGCCAGCTCCTTTCATTCAGTCAGTAGCTTCAATCATTTCTGGACGTTTTTCAATGGCAAAAATCAATGAATATTGTAAATGCACAAACAGTAATTTCTCCGCATTGCAAGGTGCAATTCTGAAATTTTTTGCTTTTTCCTGCTCCTCTTAGCATGATAAACAAGATTCAAAGAGAGTGAGATGCCAGCTCCTTTCATTCAGTCAGTAGCTTCAATCATTTCTGGACGTTTTTCAATGGCAAAAATCTATGAATATTGTAAATGCACAAACAGTAATTTCTCCGCATTGCAAGGTGCAATTCTGAAATTTTTTGCTTTTTCCTGCTCCTCTTAGCATGATAAAGAAGATTCAAAGAGAGTGAGATGCCAGCTCCTTTCATTCAGTCAGTAGCTTCAAACATTTCTGGTATATGAATAACATGATGTTTTTCAATGGCAAAAATCAATGAATATTGTAAATGCACAAACAGTAATTTCTCCGCATTGCAAGGTGCAAGTCTGAAATTTTTTGCTTTTTCCTGCTCCTCTTAGCATGATAAAGAAGATTCAAAGAGAGTGAGATGCCAGCTACTTTCATTCAGTCAGTAGCTTCAATCATTTCTGGACGTTTTTCAATGGTAAAAATCAATGAATATTGTAAATGCACAAACAGTAATTTCTCCACATTGCAAGGTGCAATTCTGAAATTTTTTGCTTTTTCCTGCTCCTCTTAGCATGATAAAGAAGATTCAAAGAGAGTGAGATGCCAGCTCCTTTCATTCAGTCAGTAGCTTCAATCATTTCTGGTATATGAATAACATGATGTTTTTCAATGGCAAAAATCAATGAATATTGTAAATGCACAAACAGTAATTTCTCCGCATTGCAAGGTGCAATTCTGAAATTTTTTGCTTTTTCCTGCTCCTCTTAGCATGATAAAGAAGATTCAAAGAGAGTGAGATGCCAGCTCCTTTCATTCAGTCAGTAGCTTCAATCATTTCTGGACGTTTTTCAATGGCAAAAATCAATGAATATTGTAAATGCACAAACAGTAATTTCTCCGCATTGCAAGGTGCAATTCTGAAATTTTTTGCTTTTTCCTGCTCCTCTTAGCATGATAAAGAAGATTCAAAGAGAGTGAGATGTCAGCTCCTTTCATTCAGTCAGTAGCTTCAAACATTTCTGGTATATGAATAACATGATGTTTTTCAATGGCAAAAATCAATGAATTTTGTAAATGCACAAACAGTAATTTCTCCGCATTGCAAGGTGCAATTCTGAAATTTTTTGCTTTTTCCTGCTCCTCTTAGCATGATAAAGAAGATTCAAAGAGAGTGAGATGCCAGTTCCTTTCATTCAGTCAGTAGCTTCAATCATTTCTGGACGTTTTTCAATGGCAAAAATCAATGAATATTGTAAATGCACAAACAGTAATTTCTCCGCATTGCAAGGTGCAATTCTGAAATTTTTTGCTTTTTCCTGCTCCTCTTAGCATGATAAAGAAGATTCAAAGAGAGTGAGATGCCAGCTCCTTTCATTCAGTCAGTAGCTTCAATCATTTCTGGTATATGAATAACATGATGTTTTTCAATGGCAAAAATCAATGAATATTGTAAATGCACAAACAGTAATTTCTCCGCATTGCAAGGTGCAATTCTGAAATTTTTTGCTTTTTCCTGCTCCTCTTAGCATGATAAAGAAGATTCAAAGAGAGTGAGATGCCAGCTCCTTTCATTCAGTCAGTAGCTTCAATCATTTCTGGACGTTTTTCAATGGCAAAAATCAATGAATATTGTAAATGCACAAACAGTAATTTCTCCGCATTGCAAGGTGCAATTCTGAAATTTTTTGCTTTTTCCTGCTCCTCTTAGCATGATAAAGAAGATTCAAAGAGAGTGAGATGCCAGCTCCTTTCATTCAGTCAGTAGCTTCAATCATTTCTGGTATATGAATAACATGATGTTTTTCAATGGCAAAAATCAATGAATATTGTAAATGCACAAACAGTAATTTCTCCGCATTGCAAGGTGCAATTCTGAATTTTTTTGCTTTTTCCTGCTCCTCTTAGCATGATAAAGAAGATTCAAAGAGAGTGAGATGCCAGCTCCTTTCATTCAGTCAGTAGCTTCAATCATTTCTGGACGTTTTTCAATGGCAAAAATCAATGAATATTGTAAATGCACAAACAGTAATTTCTCCGCATTGCAAGGTGCAATTCTGAAATTTTTTGCTTTTTCCTGCTCCTCTTAGCATGATAAACAAGATTCAAAGAGAGTGAGATGCCAGCTCCTTTCATTCAGTCAGTAGCTTCAATCATTTCTGGACGTTTTTCAATGGCAAAAATCAATGAATATTGTAAATGCACAAACAGTAATTTCTCCGCATTGCAAGGTGCAATTCTGAAATTTTTTGCTTTTTCCTGCTCCTCTTAGCATGATAAAGAAGATTCAAAGAGAGTGAGATGCCAGCTCCTTTCATTCAGTCAGTAGCTTCAAACATTTCTGGTATATGAATAACATGATGTTTTTCAATGGCAAAAATCAATGAATATTGTAAATGCACAAACAGTAATTTCTCCGCATTGCAAGGTGCAAGTCTGAAATTTTTTGCTTTTTCCTGCTCCTCTTAGCATGATAAAGAAGATTCAAAGAGAGTGAGATGCCAGCTACTTTCATTCAGTCAGTAGCTTCAATCATTTCTGGACGTTTTTCAATGGTAAAAATCAATGAATATTGTAAATGCACAAACAGTAATTTCTCCACATTGCAAGGTGCAATTCTGAAATTTTTTGCTTTTTCCTGCTCCTCTTAGCATGATAAAGAAGATTCAAAGAGAGTGAGATGCCAGCTCCTTTCATTCAGTCAGTAGCTTCAATCATTTCTGGTATATGAATAACATGATGTTTTTCAATGGCAAAAATCAATGAATATTGTAAATGCACAAACAGTAATTTCTCCGCATTGCAAGGTGCAATTCTGAAATTTTTTGCTTTTTCCTGCTCCTCTTAGCATGATAAAGAAGATTCAAAGAGAGTGAGATGCCAGCTCCTTTCATTCAGTCAGTAGCTTCAATCATTTCTGGACGTTTTTCAATGGCAAAAATCAATGAATATTGTAAATGCACAAACAGTAATTTCTCCGCATTGCAAGGTGCAATTCTGAAATTTTTTGCTTTTTCCTGCTCCTCTTAGCATGATAAAGAAGATTCAAAGAGAGTGAGATGTCAGCTCCTTTCATTCAGTCAGTAGCTTCAAACATTTCTGGTATATGAATAACATGATGTTTTTCAATGGCAAAAATCAATGAATTTTGTAAATGCACAAACAGTAATTTCTCCGCATTGCAAGGTGCAATTCTGAAATTTTTTGCTTTTTCCTGCTCCTCTTAGCATGATAAAGAAGATTCAAAGAGAGTGAGATGCCAGTTCCTTTCATTCAGTCAGTAGCTTCAATCATTTCTGGACGTTTTTCAATGGCAAAAATCAATGAATATTGTAAATGCACAAACAGTAATTTCTCCGCATTGCAAGGTGCAATTCTGAAATTTTTTGCTTTTTCCTGCTCCTCTTAGCATGATAAAGAAGATTCAAAGAGAGTGAGATGCCAGCTCCTTTCATTCAGTCAGTAGCTTCAATCATTTCTGGTATATGAATAACATGATGATTTTCAATGGCAAAAATCAATGAATATTGTAAATGCACAAACAGTAATTTCTCCGCATTGCAAGGTGCAATTCTGAAATTTTTTGCTTTTTCCTGCTCCTCTTAGCATGATAAAGAAGATTCAAAGAGAGTGAGATGCCAGCTCCTTTCATTCAGTCAGTAGCTTCAATCATTTCTGGACGTTTTTCAATGGCAAAAATCAATGAATATTGTAAATGCACAAACAGTAATTTCTCCGCATTGCAAGGTGCAATTCTGAAATTTTTTGCTTTTTCCTGCTCCTCTTAGCATGATAAAGAAGATTCAAAGAGAGTGAGATGCCAGCTCCTTTCATTCAGTCAGTAGCTTCAATCATTTCTGGACGTTTTTCAATGGCAAAAATCAATGAATATTGTAAATGCACAAACAGTAATTTCTCCGCATTGCAAGGTGCAATTCTGAAATTTTTTGCTTTTTCCTGCTCCTCTTAGCATGATAAAGAAGATTCAAAGAGAGTGAGATGTCAGCTCCTTTCATTCAGTCAGTAGCTTCAAACATTTCTGGTATATGAATAACATGATGTTTTTCAATGGCAAAAATCAATGAATTTTGTAAATGCACAAACAGTAATTTCTCCGCATTGCAAGGTGCAATTCTGAAATTTTTTGCTTTTTCCTGCTCCTCAGCATGATAAAGAAGATTCAAAGAGAGTGAGATGCCAGTTCCTTTCATTCAGTCAGTAGCTTCAATCATTTCTGGACGTTTTTCAATGGCAAAAATCAATGAATATTGTAAATGCACAAACAGTAATTTCTCCGCATTGCAAGGTGCAATTCTGAAATTTTTTGCTTTTTCCTGCTCCTCTTAGCATGATAAAGAAGATTCAAAGAGAGTGAGATGCCAGCTCCTTTCATTCAGTCAGTAGCTTCAATCATTTCTGGTATATGAATAACATGATGTTTTTCAATGGCAAAAATCAATGAATATTGTAAATGCACAAACAGTAATTTCTCCGCATTGCAAGGTGCAATTCTGAAATTTTTTGCTTTTTCCTGCTCCTCTTAGCATGATAAAGAAGATTCAAAGAGAGTGAGATGCCAGCTACTTTCATTCAGTCAGTAGCTTCAATCATTTCTGGACGTTTTTCAATGGTAAAAATCAATGAATATTGTAAATGCACAAACAGTAATTTCTCCACATTGCAAGGTGCAATTCTGAAATTTTTTGCTTTTTCCTGCTCCTCTTAGCATGATAAAGAAGATTCAAAGAGAGTGAGATGCCAGCTCCTTTCATTCAGTCAGTAGCTTCAAACATTTCTGGTATATGAATAACATGATGTTTTTCAATGGCAAAAATCAATGAATATTGTAAATGCACAAACAGTAATTTCTCTGCATTGCAAGGTGCAATTCTGAAATTTTTTGCTTTTTCCTGCTCCTCTTAGCATGATAAAGAAGATTCAAAGAGAGTGAGATGCCAGCTACTTTCATTCAGTCAGTAGCTTCAATCATTTCTGGACGTTTTTCAATGGTAAAAATCAATGAATATTGTAAATGCACAAACAGTAATTTCTCCACATTGCAAGGTGCAATTCTGAAATTTTTTGCTTTTTCCTGCTCCTCTTAGCATGATAAAGAAGATTCAAAGAGTGAGATGCCAGCTCCTTTCATTCAGTCAGTAGCTTCAAACATTTCTGGTATATGAATAACATGATGTTTTTCAATGGCAAAAATCAATGAATATTGTAAATGCACAAACAGTAATTTCTCCGCATTGCAAGGTGCAATTCTGAAATTTTTTGCTTTTTCCTGCTCCTCTTAGCATGATAAAGAAGATTCAAAGAGAGTGAGATGCCAGCTCCTTTCATTCAGTCAGTAGCTTCAAACATTTCTGGTATATGAATAACATGATGTTTTTCAATGGCAAAAATCAATGAATATTGTAAATGCACAAACAGTAATTTCTCCGCATTGCAAGGTGCAATTCTGAAATTTTTTGCTTTTTCCTGCTCCTCTTAGCATGATAAAGAAGATTCAAAGAGAGTGAGATGCCAGCTCCTTTCATTCAGTCAGTAGCTTCAATCATTTCTGGACGTTTTTCAATGGCAAAAATCAATGAATATTGTAAATGCACAAACAGTAATTTCTCCGCATTGCAAGGTGCAATTCTGAAATTTTTTGCTTTTTCCTGCTCCTCTTAGCATGATAAACAAGATTCAAAGAGAGTGAGATGCCAGCTCCTTTCATTCAGTCAGTAGCTTCAATCATTTCTGGACGTTTTTCAATGGCAAAAATCAATGAATATTGTAAATGCACAAACAGTAATTTCTCCGCATTGCAAGGTGCAATTCTGAAATTTTTTGCTTTTTCCTGCTCCTCTTAGCATGATAAAGAAGATTCAAAGAGAGTGAGATGCCAGCTCCTTTCATTCAGTCAGTAGCTTCAAACATTTCTGGTATATGAATAACATGATGTTTTTCAATGGCAAAAATCAATGAATATTGTAAATGCACAAACAGTAATTTCTCCGCATTGCAAGGTGCAAGTCTGAAATTTTTTGCTTTTTCCTGCTCCTCTTAGCATGATAAAGAAGATTCAATGAGAGTGAGATGCCAGCTACTTTCATTCAGTCAGTAGCTTCAATCATTTCTGGACGTTTTTCAATGGTAAAAATCAATGAATATTGTAAATGCACAAACAGTAATTTCTCCACATTGCAAGGTGCAATTCTGAAATTTTTTGCTTTTTCCTGCTCCTCTTAGCATGATAAAGAAGATTCAAAGAGAGTGAGATGCCAGCTCCTTTCATTCAGTCAGTAGCTTCAATCATTTCTGGTATATGAATAACATGATGTTTTTCAATGTCAAAAAACAATGAATATTGTAAATGCACAAACAGTAATTTCTCCGCATTGCAAGGTGCAATTCTGAAATTTTTTGCTTTTTCCTGCTCCTCTTAGCATGATAAAGAAGATTCAAAGAGAGTGAGATGCCAGCTCCTTTCATTCAGTCAGTAGCTTCAATCATTTCTGGACGTTTTTCAATGGCAAAAATCAATGAATATTGTAAATGCACAAACAGTAATTTCTCCGCATTGCAAGGTGCAATTCTGAAATTTTTTGCTTTTTCCTGCTCCTCTTAGCATGATAAAGAAGATTCAAAGAGAGTGAGATGTCAGCTCCTTTCATTCAGTCAGTAGCTTCAAACATTTCTGGTATATGAATAACATGATGTTTTTCAATGGCAAAAATCAATGAATTTTGTAAATGCACAAACAGTAATTTCTCCGCATTGCAAGGTGCAATTCTGAAATTTTTTGCTTTTTCCTGCTCCTCTTAGCATGATAAAGAAGATTCAAAGAGAGTGAGATGCCAGTTCCTTTCATTCAGTCAGTAGCTTCAATCATTTCTGGACGTTTTTCAATGGCAAAAATCAATGAATATTGTAAATGCACAAACAGTAATTTCTCCGCATTGCAAGGTGCAATTCTGAAATTTTTTGCTTTTTCCTGCTCCTCTTAGCATGATAAAGAAGATTCAAAGAGAGTGAGATGCCAGCTCCTTTCATTCAGTCAGTAGCTTCAATCATTTCTGGTATATGAATAACATGATGTTTTTCAATGGCAAAAATCAATGAATATTGTAAATGCACAAACAGTAATTTCTCCGCATTGCAAGGTGCAATTCTGAAATTTTTTGCTTTTTCCTGCTCCTCTTAGCATGATAAAGAAGATTCAAAGAGAGTGAGATGCCAGCTCCTTTCATTCAGTCAGTAGCTTCAATCATTTCTGGACGTTTTTCAATGGCAAAAATCAATGAATATTGTAAATGCACAAACAGTAATTTCTCCGCATTGCAAGGTGCAATTCTGAAATTTTTTGCTTTTTCCTGCTCCTCAGCATGATAAAGAAGATTCAAAGAGAGTGAGATGCCAGTTCCTTTCATTCAGTCAGTAGCTTCAATCATTTCTGGACGTTTTTCAATGGCAAAAATCAATGAATATTGTAAATGCACAAACAGTAATTTCTCCGCATTGCAAGGTGCAATTCTGAAATTTTTTGCTTTTTCCTGCTCCTCTTAGCATGATAAAGAAGATTCAAAGAGAGTGAGATGCCAGCTCCTTTCATTCAGTCAGTAGCTTCAATCATTTCTGGTATATGAATAACATGATGTTTTTCAATGGCAAAAATCAATGAATATTGTAAATGCACAAACAGTAATTTCTCCGCATTGCAAGGTGCAATTCTGAAATTTTTTGCTTTTTCCTGCTCCTCTTAGCATGATAAAGAAGATTCAAAGAGAGTGAGATGCCAGCTACTTTCATTCAGTCAGTAGCTTCAATCATTTCTGGACGTTTTTCAATGGTAAAAATCAATGAATATTGTAAATGCACAAACAGTAATTTCTCCACATTGCAAGGTGCAATTCTGAAATTTTTTGCTTTTTCCTGCTCCTCTTAGCATGATAAAGAAGATTCAAAGAGAGTGAGATGCCAGCTCCTTTCATTCAGTCAGTAGCTTCAAACATTTCTGGTATATGAATAACATGATGTTTTTCAATGGCAAAAATCAATGAATATTGTAAATGCACAAACAGTAATTTCTCTGCATTGCAAGGTGCAATTCTGAAATTTTTTGCTTTTTCCTGCTCCTCTTAGCATGATAAAGAAGATTCAAAGAGAGTGAGATGCCAGCTACTTTCATTCAGTCAGTAGCTTCAATCATTTCTGGACGTTTTTCAATGGTAAAAATCAATGAATATTGTAAATGCACAAACAGTAATTTCTCCACATTGCAAGGTGCAATTCTGAAATTTTTTGCTTTTTCCTGCTCCTCTTAGCATGATAAAGAAGATTCAGAGAGTGAGATGCCAGCTCCTTTCATTCAGTCAGTAGCTTCAAACATTTCTGGTATATGAATAACATGATGTTTTTCAATGGCAAAAATCAATGAATATTGTTAATGCACAAACAGTAATTTCTCCGCATTGCAAGGTGCAATTCTGAAATTTTTTGCTTTTTCCTGCTCCTCTTAGCATGATAAAGAAGATTCAAAGAGAGTGAGATGCCAGCTCCTTTCATTCAGTCAGTAGCTTCAAACATTTCTGGTATATGAATAACATGATGTTTTTCAATGGCAAAAATCAATGAATATTGTAAATGCACAAACAGTAATTTCTCCGCATTGCAAGGTGCAATTCTGAAATTTTTTGCTTTTTCCTGCTCCTCTTAGCATGATAAAGAATATTCAAAGAGAGTGAGATGCCAGCTCCTTTCATTCAGTCAGTAGCTTCAATCATTTCTGGATGTTTTTCAATGGCAAAAATCAATGAATATTGTAAATGCACAAACTGTAATTTCTCCGCATTGCAAGGTGCAATTCTGAAATTTTTGGCTTTTTCCTGCTCCTCTTAGCATGATAAAGAAGATTCAAAGAGAGTGAGATGCCAGCTCCTTTCATTCAGTCAGTAGCTTCAATCATTTCTGGACGTTTTTCAATGGCAAAAATCAATGAATATTGTAAATGCACAAACAGTAATTTCTCCGCATTGCAAGGTGCAATTCTGAAATTTTTTGCTTTTTCCTGCTCCTCTTAGCATGATAAAGAAGATTCAAAGAGAGTGAGATGCCAGCTCCTTTCATTCAGTCAGTACCTTCAATCATTTCTGGATGTTTTTCAATGGCAAAAATCAATGAATATTGTAAATGCACAAACAGTAATTTCTCCGCATTGCAAGGTGCAATTCTGAAATTTTTTGCTTTTTCCCGCTCCTCTTAGCATGATAAAGAAGATTCAAAGAGAGTGAGGTGCCAGCTCCTTTCATTCAGTCAGTAGCTTCAAACATTTCTGGTATATGAATAACATGTTTTTCAATGGCAAAAATCATTGAATATTGTAAATGCACAAACAGTAATTTCTCCGCATTGCAAGGTGCAATTCTGAAATTTTTTGATTTTTCCTGCTCCTCTTAGCATGATAAAGAAGATTCAAAGAGAGTGAGATGCCAGCTCCTTTCATTCAGTCAGTAGCTTCAATCATTTCTGGACGTTTTTCAATGGCAAAAATCAATGAATATTGTAAATGCACAAACAGTAATTTCTCCGCATTGCAAGGTGCAATTCTGAAATTTTTTGCTTTTTCCTGCTCCTCTTAGCATGATAAAGAAGATTCAAAGAGAGTGAGATGCCAGCTCCTTTCATTCAGTCAGTAGCTTCAATCATTTCTGGACGTTTTTCAATGGCAAAAATCAATGAATATTGTAAATGCACAAACAGTAATTTCTCCGCATTGCAAGGTGCAATTCTGAAATTTTTTGCTTTTTCCTGCTCCTCTTAGCATGATAAAGAAGATTCAAAGAGAGTGAGATGCCAGCTCCTTTCATTCAGTCAGTAGCTTCAAACATTTCTGGTATATGAATAACATGATGTTTTTCAATGGCAAAAATCAATGAATATTGTAAATGCACAAACAGTAATTTCTCCGCATTGCAAGGTGCAAGTCTGAAATTTTTTGCTTTTTCCTGCTCCTCTTAGCATGATAAAGAAGATTCAAAGAGAGTGAGATGCCAGCTACTTTCATTCAGTCAGTAGCTTCAATCATTTCTGGACGTTTTTCAATGGTAAAAATCAATGAATATTGTAAATGCACAAACAGTAATTTCTCCACATTGCAAGGTGCAATTCTGAAATTTTTTGCTTTTTCCTGCTCCTCTTAGCATGATAAAGAAGATTCAAAGAGAGTGAGATGCCAGCTCCTTTCATTCAGTCAGTAGCTTCAAACATTTCTGGTATATGAATAACATGATGTTTTTCAATGGCAAAAATCAATGAATATTGTAAATGCACAAACAGTAATTTCTCCGCATTGCAAGGTGCAATTCTGAAATTTTTTGCTTTTTCCTGCTCCTCTTAGCATGATAAAGAAGATTCAAAGAGAGTGAGATGCCAGCTCCTTTCATTCAGTCAGTAGCTTCAAACATTTCTGGTATATGAATAACATGATGTTTTTCAATGGCAAAAATCAATGAATATTGTAAATGCACAAAGAGTAATTTCTCCGCATTGCAAGGTGCAATTCTGAAATTTTTTGCTTTTTCCTGCTCCTCTTAGCATGATAAAGAAGATTCAAAGAGAGTGAGATGCCAGCTCCTTTCATTCAGTCAGTAGCTTCAATCATTTCTGGACGTTTTTCAATGGCAAAAATCAATGAATATTGTAAATGCACAAACAGTAATTTCTCCGCATTGCAAGGTGCAATTCTGAAATTTTTTGCTTTTTCCTGCTCCTCTTAGCATGATAAAGAAGATTCAAAGAGAGTGAGATGCCAGCTCCTTTCATTCAGTCAGTAGCTTCAATCATTTCTGGACGTTTTTCAATGGCAAAAATCAATGAATATTGTAAATGCACAAACAGTAATTTCTCCGCATTGCAAGGTGCAATTCTGAAATTTTTTGCTTTTTCCTGCTCCTTTTAGCATGATAAAGAAGATTCAAAGAGAGTGAGATGCCAGCTCCTTTCATTCAGTCAGTAGCTACAAACATTTCTGGTATATGAATAACATGATGTTTTTCAATGGCAAAAATCAATGAATATTGTAAATGCACAAACAGTAATTTCTCCGCATTGCAAGGTGCAATTCTGAAATTTTTTGCTTTTTCCTGCTCCTCTTAGCATGATAAAGAAGATTCAAAGAGAGTGAGATGCCAGCTCCTTTCATTCAGTCAGTAGCTTCAATCATTTCTGGACGTTTTTCAATGGCAAAAATCAATGAATATTGTAAATGCACAAACAGTAATTTCTCCGCATTGCAAGGTGCAATTCTGAAATTTTTTGCTTTTTCCTGCTCCTATTAGCATGATAAAGAAGATTCAAAGAGAGTGAGATGCCAGCTCCTTTCATTCAGTCAGTAGCTTCAAACATTTCTGGTATATGAATAACATGATGTTTTTCAATGGCAAAAATCAATGAATATTGTAAATGCACAAAGAGTAATTTCTCCGCATTGCAAGGTGCAATTCTGAAATTTTTTGCTTTTTCCTGCTCCTCTTAGCATGATAAAGAAGATTCAAAGAGAGTGAGATGCCAGCTCCTTTCATTCAGTCAGTAGCTTCAATCATTTCTGGACGTTTTTCAATGGCAAAAATCAATGAATATTGTAAATGCACAAACAGTAATTTCTCCGCATTGCAAGGTGCAATTCTGAAATTTTTTGCTTTTTCCTGCTCCTCTTAGCATGATAAAGAAGATTCAAAGAGAGTGAGATGCCAGCTCCTTTCATTCAGTCAGTAGCTTCAATCATTTCTGGACGTTTTTCAATGGCAAAAATCAATGAATATTGTAAATGCACAAACAGTAATTTCTCCGCATTGCAAGGTGCAATTCTGAAATTTTTTGCTTTTTCCTGCTCCTCTTAGCATGACAAAGAAGATTCAAAGAGAGTAAGATGCCAGCTCCTTTCATTCAGTCAGTAGCTTCAATCATTTCTGGTATATGAATAACATGATGTTTTTCAATGGCAAAAATCAATGAATATTGTAAATGCACAAACAGTAATTTCTCCGCATTGCAAGGTGCAATTCTGAAATTTTTTGCTTTTTCCTGCTCCTCTTAGCATGATAAAGAAGATTCAAAGAGAGTGAGATGCCAGCTCCTTTCATTCAGTCAGTAGCTTCAATCATTTCTGGACGTTTTTCAATGGCAAAAATCAATGAATATTGTAAATGCACAAACAGTAATTTCTCCGCATTGCAAGGTGCAATTCTGAAATTTTTTGCTTTTTCCTGCTCCTCTTAGCATGATAAAGAAGATTCAAAGAGAGTGAGATGCCAGCTCCTTTCATTCAGTCAGTAGCTTCAATCATTTCTGGACGTTTTTCAATGGCAAAAATCAATGAATATTGTAAATGCACAAACAGTAATTTCTCCGCATTGCAAGGTGCAATTCTGAAATTTTTTGCTTTTTCCTGCTCCTCTTAGCATGATAAAGAAGATTCAAAGAGAGTGAGATGCCAGCTCCTTTCATTCAGTCAGTAGCTTCAAACATTTCTGGTATATGAATAATATGATGTTTTTCAATGGCAAAAATCAATGAATATTGTAAAAGCACAAACAGTAATTTCTCCGCATTGCAAGGTGCAATTCTGAAATTTTTTGCTTTTTCCTGCTCCTCTTAGCATGATAAAGAAGATTCAAAGAGAGTGAGATGCCAGCTCCTTTCATTCCGTCAGTAGCTTCAATCATTTCTGGACGTTTTTCAATGGCAAAAATCAATGAATATTGTAAATGCACAAACAGTAATTTCTCCGCATTGCAAGGTGCAATTCTGAAATTTTTTGCTTTTTCCTGCTCCTCTTAGCATGATAAAGAAGATTCAAAGAGAGTGAGATGCCAGCTCCTTTCATTCAGTCAGTAGCTTCAATCATTTCTGGTATATGAATAACATGATGTTTTTCAATGGCAAAAATCAATGAATATTGTAAATGCACAAACAGTAATTTCTCCGCATTGCAAGTTGCAATTCTGAAATTTTTTGCTTTTTCCTGCTCCTCTTAGCATGATAAAGAAGATTCAAAGAGAGTGAGATGCCAGCTCCTTTCATTCAGTCAGTAGCTTCAATCATTTCTGGACGTTTTTCAATGGCAAAAATCAATGAATATTGTAAATGCACAAACAGTAATTTCTCCGCATTGCAAGGTGCAATTCTGAAATTTTTTGCTTTTTCCTGCTCCTCTTAGCATGATAAAGAAGATTCAAAGAGAGTGAGATGCCAGCTCCTTTCATTCAGTCAGTAGCTTCAATCATTTCTGGACGTTTTTCAATGGCAAAAATCAATGAATATTGTAAATGCACAAACAGTAATTTCTCCGCATTGCAAGGTGCAATTCTGAAATTTTTTGCTTTTTCCTGCTCCTCTTAGCATGATAAAGAAGATTCAAAGAGAGTGAGATGCCAGCTCCTTTCATTCAGTCAGTAGCTTCAAACATTTCTGGTATATGAATAACATGATGTTTTTCAATGGCAAAAATCAATGAATATTGTAAATGCACAAACAGTAATTTCTCCGCATTGCAAGGTGCAATTCTGAAATTTTTTGCTTTTTCCTGCTCCTCTTAGCATGATAAAGAAGATTCAAAGAGAGTGAGATGCCAGCTCCTTTCATTCAGTCAGTAGCTTCAATCATTTCTGGACGTTTTTCAATGGCAAAAATCAATGAATATTGTAAATGCACAAACAGTAATTTCTCCGCATTGCAAGGTGCAATTCTGAAATTTTTTGCTTTTTCCTGCTCCTCTTAGCATGATAAAGAAGATTCAAAGAGAGTGAGATGTCAGCTCCTTTCATTCAGTCAGTAGCTTCAAACATTTCTGGTATATGAATAACATGATGTTTTTCAATGGCAAAAATCAATGAATTTTGTAAATGCACAAACAGTAATTTCTCCGCATTGCAAGGTGCAATTCTGAAATTTTTTGCTTTTTCCTGCTCCTCTTAGCATGATAAAGAAGATTCAAAGAGAGTGAGATGCCAGTTCCTTTCATTCAGTCAGTAGCTTCAATCATTTCTGGACGTTTTTCAATGGCAAAAATCAATGAATATTGTAAATGCACAAACAGTAATTTCTCCGCATTGCAAGGTGCAATTCTGAAATTTTTTGCTTTTTCCTGCTCCTCTTAGCATGATAAAGAAGATTCAAAGAGAGTGAGATGCCAGCTCCTTTCATTCAGTCAGTAGCTTCAATCATTTCTGGTATATGAATAACATGATGTTTTTCAATGGCAAAAATCAATGAATATTGTAAATGCACAAACAGTAATTTCTCCGCATTGCAAGGTGCAATTCTGAATTTTTTTGCTTTTTCCTGCTCCTCTTAGCATGATAAAGAAGATTCAAAGAGAGTGAGATGCCAGCTCCTTTCATTCAGTCAGTAGCTTCAATCATTTCTGGACGTTTTTCAATGGCAAAAATCAATGAATATTGTAAATGCACAAACAGTAATTTCTCCGCATTGCAAGGTGCAATTCTGAAATTTTTTGCTTTTTCCCGCTCCTCTTAGCATGATAAACAAGATTCAAAGAGAGTGAGATGCCAGCTCCTTTCATTCAGTCAGTAGCTTCAATCATTTCTGGACGTTTTTCAATGGCAAAAATCAATGAATATTGTAAATGCACAAACAGTAATTTCTCCGCATTGCAAGGTGCAATTCTGAAATTTTTTGCTTTTTCCTGCTCCTCTTAGCATGATAAAGAAGATTCAAAGAGAGTGAGATGCCAGCTCCTTTCATTCAGTCAGTAGCTTCAAACATTTCTGGTATATGAATAACATGATGTTTTTCAATGGCAAAAATCAATGAATATTGTAAATGCACAAACAGTAATTTCTCCGCATTGCAAGGTGCAAGTCTGAAATTTTTTGCTTTTTCCTGCTCCTCTTAGCATGATAAAGAAGATTCAAAGAGAGTGAGATGCCAGCTACTTTCATTCAGTCAGTAGCTTCAATCATTTCTGGACGTTTTTCAATGGTAAAAATCAATGAATATTGTAAATGCACAAACAGTAATTTCTCCACATTGCAAGGTGCAATTCTGAAATTTTTTGCTTTTTCCTGCTCCTCTTAGCATGATAAAGAAGATTCAAAGAGAGTGAGATGCCAGCTCCTTTCATTCAGTCAGTAGCTTCAATCATTTCTGGTATATGAATAACATGATGTTTTTCAATGGCAAAAATCAATGAATATTGTAAATGCACAAACAGTAATTTCTCCGCATTGCAAGGTGCAATTCTGAAATTTTTTGCTTTTTCCTGCTCCTCTTAGCATGATAAAGAAGATTCAAAGAGAGTGAGATGCCAGCTCCTTTCATTCAGTCAGTAGCTTCAATCATTTCTGGACGTTTTTCAATGGCAAAAATCAATGAATATTGTAAATGCACAAACAGTAATTTCTCCGCATTGCAAGGTGCAATTCTGAAATTTTTTGCTTTTTCCTGCTCCTCTTAGCATGATAAAGAAGATTCAAAGAGAGTGAGATGTCAGCTCCTTTCATTCAGTCAGTAGCTTCAAACATTTCTGGTATATGAATAACATGATGTTTTTCAATGGCAAAAATCAATGAATTTTGTAAATGCACAAACAGTAATTTCTCCGCATTGCAAGGTGCAATTCTGAAATTTTTTGCTTTTTCCTGCTCCTCTTAGCATGATAAAGAAGATTCAAAGAGAGTGAGATGCCAGTTCCTTTCATTCAGTCAGTAGCTTCAATCATTTCTGGACGTTTTTCAATGGCAAAAATCAATGAATATTGTAAATGCACAAACAGTAATTTCTCCGCATTGCAAGGTGCAATTCTGAAATTTTTTGCTTTTTCCTGCTCCTCTTAGCATGATAAAGAAGATTCAAAGAGAGTGAGATGCCAGCTCCTTTCATTCAGTCAGTAGCTTCAATCATTTCTGGTATATGAATAACATGATGTTTTTCAATGGCAAAAATCAATGAATATTGTAAATGCACAAACAGTAATTTCTCCGCATTGCAAGGTGCAATTCTGAAATTTTTTGCTTTTTCCTGCTCCTCTTAGCATGATAAAGAAGATTCAAAGAGAGTGAGATGCCAGCTCCTTTCATTCAGTCAGTAGCTTCAATCATTTCTGGACGTTTTTCAATGGCAAAAATCAATGAATATTGTAAATGCACAAACAGTAATTTCTCCGCATTGCAAGGTGCAATTCTGAAATTTTTTGCTTTTTCCTGCTCCTCTTAGCATGACAAAGAAGATTCAAAGAGAGTAAGATGCCAGCTCCTTTCATTCAGTCAGTAGCTTCAATCATTTCTGGTATATGAATAACATGATGTTTTTCAATGGCAAAAATCAATGAATATTGTAAATGCACAAACAGTAATTTCTCCGCATTGCAAGGTGCAATTCTGAAATTTTTTGCTTTTTCCTGCTCCTCTTAGCATGATAAAGAAGATTCAAAGAGAGTGAGATGCCAGCTCCTTTCATTCAGTCAGTAGCTTCAATCATTTCTGGACGTTTTTCAATGGCAAAAATCAATGAATATTGTAAATGCACAAACAGTAATTTCTCCGCATTGCAAGGTGCAATTCTGAAATTTTTTGCTTTTTCCTGCTCCTCTTAGCATGATAAAGAAGATTCAAAGAGAGTGAGATGCCAGCTCCTTTCATTCAGTCAGTAGCTTCAATCATTTCTGGACGTTTTTCAATGGCAAAAATCAATGAATATTGTAAATGCACAAACAGTAATTTCTCCGCATTGCAAGGTGCAATTCTGAAATTTTTTGCTTTTTCCTGCTCCTCTTAGCATGATAAAGAAGATTCAAAGAGAGTGAGATGCCAGCTCCTTTCATTCAGTCAGTAGCTTCAAACATTTCTGGTATATGAATAATATGATGTTTTTCAATGGCAAAAATCAATGAATATTGTAAAAGCACAAACAGTAATTTCTCCGCATTGCAAGGTGCAATTCTGAAATTTTTTGCTTTTTCCTGCTCCTCTTAGCATGATAAAGAAGATTCAAAGAGAGTGAGATGCCAGCTCCTTTCATTCCGTCAGTAGCTTCAATCATTTCTGGACGTTTTTCAATGGCAAAAATCAATGAATATTGTAAATGCACAAACAGTAATTTCTCCGCATTGCAAGGTGCAATTCTGAAATTTTTTGCTTTTTCCTGCTCCTCTTAGCATGATAAAGAAGATTCAAAGAGAGTGAGATGCCAGCTCCTTTCATTCAGTCAGTAGCTTCAATCATTTCTGGTATATGAATAACATGATGTTTTTCAATGGCAAAAATCAATGAATATTGTAAATGCACAAACAGTAATTTCTCCGCATTGCAAGTTGCAATTCTGAAATTTTTTGCTTTTTCCTGCTCCTCTTAGCATGATAAAGAAGATTCAAAGAGAGTGAGATGCCAGCTCCTTTCATTCAGTCAGTAGCTTCAATCATTTCTGGACGTTTTTCAATGGCAAAAATCAATGAATATTGTAAATGCACAAACAGTAATTTCTCCGCATTGCAAGGTGCAATTCTGAAATTTTTTGCTTTTTCCTGCTCCTCTTAGCATGATAAAGAAGATTCAAAGAGAGTGAGATGCCAGCTCCTTTCATTCAGTCAGTAGCTTCAATCATTTCTGGACGTTTTTCAATGGCAAAAATCAATGAATATTGTAAATGCACAAACAGTAATTTCTCCGCATTGCAAGGTGCAATTCTGAAATTTTTTGCTTTTTCCTGCTCCTCTTAGCATGATAAAGAAGATTCAAAGAGAGTGAGATGCCAGCTCCTTTCATTCAGTCAGTAGCTTCAAACATTTCTGGTATATGAATAACATGATGTTTTTCAATGGCAAAAATCAATGAATATTGTAAATGCACAAACAGTAATTTCTCCGCATTGCAAGGTGCAATTCTGAAATTTTTTGCTTTTTCCTGCTCCTCTTAGCATGATAAAGAAGATTCAAAGAGAGTGAGATGCCAGCTCCTTTCATTCAGTCAGTAGCTTCAATCATTTCTGGACGTTTTTCAATGGCAAAAATCAATGAATATTGTAAATGCACAAACAGTAATTTCTCCGCATTGCAAGGTGCAATTCTGAAATTTTTTGCTTTTTCCTGCTCCTCTTAGCATGATAAAGAAGATTCAAAGAGAGTGAGATGTCAGCTCCTTTCATTCAGTCAGTAGCTTCAAACATTTCTGGTATATGAATAACATGATGTTTTTCAATGGCAAAAATCAATGAATTTTGTAAATGCACAAACAGTAATTTCTCCGCATTGCAAGGTGCAATTCTGAAATTTTTTGCTTTTTCCTGCTCCTCTTAGCATGATAAAGAAGATTCAAAGAGAGTGAGATGCCAGTTCCTTTCATTCAGTCAGTAGCTTCAATCATTTCTGGACGTTTTTCAATGGCAAAAATCAATGAATATTGTAAATGCACAAACAGTAATTTCTCCGCATTGCAAGGTGCAATTCTGAAATTTTTTGCTTTTTCCTGCTCCTCTTAGCATGATAAAGAAGATTCAAAGAGAGTGAGATGCCAGCTCCTTTCATTCAGTCAGTAGCTTCAATCATTTCTGGTATATGAATAACATGATGTTTTTCAATGGCAAAAATCAATGAATATTGTAAATGCACAAACAGTAATTTCTCCGCATTGCAAGGTGCAATTCTGAATTTTTTTGCTTTTTCCTGCTCCTCTTAGCATGATAAAGAAGATTCAAAGAGAGTGAGATGCCAGCTCCTTTCATTCAGTCAGTAGCTTCAATCATTTCTGGACGTTTTTCAATGGCAAAAATCAATGAATATTGTAAATGCACAAACAGTAATTTCTCCGCATTGCAAGGTGCAATTCTGAAATTTTTTGCTTTTTCCCGCTCCTCTTAGCATGATAAACAAGATTCAAAGAGAGTGAGATGCCAGCTCCTTTCATTCAGTCAGTAGCTTCAATCATTTCTGGACGTTTTTCAATGGCAAAAATCAATGAATATTGTAAATGCACAAACAGTAATTTCTCCGCATTGCAAGGTGCAATTCTGAAATTTTTTGCTTTTTCCTGCTCCTCTTAGCATGATAAAGAAGATTCAAAGAGAGTGAGATGCCAGCTCCTTTCATTCAGTCAGTAGCTTCAAACATTTCTGGTATATGAATAACATGATGTTTTTCAATGGCAAAAATCAATGAATATTGTAAATGCACAAACAGTAATTTCTCCGCATTGCAAGGTGCAAGTCTGAAATTTTTTGCTTTTTCCTGCTCCTCTTAGCATGATAAAGAAGATTCAAAGAGAGTGAGATGCCAGCTACTTTCATTCAGTCAGTAGCTTCAATCATTTCTGGACGTTTTTCAATGGTAAAAATCAATGAATATTGTAAATGCACAAACAGTAATTTCTCCACATTGCAAGGTGCAATTCTGAAATTTTTTGCTTTTTCCTGCTCCTCTTAGCATGATAAAGAAGATTCAAAGAGAGTGAGATGCCAGCTCCTTTCATTCAGTCAGTAGCTTCAATCATTTCTGGTATATGAATAACATGATGTTTTTCAATGGCAAAAATCAATGAATATTGTAAATGCACAAACAGTAATTTCTCCGCATTGCAAGGTGCAATTCTGAAATTTTTTGCTTTTTCCTGCTCCTCTTAGCATGATAAAGAAGATTCAAAGAGAGTGAGATGCCAGCTCCTTTCATTCAGTCAGTAGCTTCAATCATTTCTGGACGTTTTTCAATGGCAAAAATCAATGAATATTGTAAATGCACAAACAGTAATTTCTCCGCATTGCAAGGTGCAATTCTGAAATTTTTTGCTTTTTCCTGCTCCTCTTAGCATGATAAAGAAGATTCAAAGAGAGTGAGATGTCAGCTCCTTTCATTCAGTCAGTAGCTTCAAACATTTCTGGTATATGAATAACATGATGTTTTTCAATGGCAAAAATCAATGAATTTTGTAAATGCACAAACAGTAATTTCTCCGCATTGCAAGGTGCAATTCTGAAATTTTTTGCTTTTTCCTGCTCCTCTTAGCATGATAAAGAAGATTCAAAGAGAGTGAGATGCCAGTTCCTTTCATTCAGTCAGTAGCTTCAATCATTTCTGGACGTTTTTCAATGGCAAAAATCAATGAATATTGTAAATGCACAAACAGTAATTTCTCCGCATTGCAAGGTGCAATTCTGAAATTTTTTGCTTTTTCCTGCTCCTCTTAGCATGATAAAGAAGATTCAAAGAGAGTGAGATGCCAGCTCCTTTCATTCAGTCAGTAGCTTCAATCATTTCTGGTATATGAATAACATGATGTTTTTCAATGGCAAAAATCAATGAATATTGTAAATGCACAAACAGTAATTTCTCCGCATTGCAAGGTGCAATTCTGAAATTTTTTGCTTTTTCCTGCTCCTCTTAGCATGATAAAGAAGATTCAAAGAGAGTGAGATGCCAGCTCCTTTCATTCAGTCAGTAGCTTCAATCATTTCTGGACGTTTTTCAATGGCAAAAATCAATGAATATTGTAAATGCACAAACAGTAATTTCTCCGCATTGCAAGGTGCAATTCTGAAATTTTTTGCTTTTTCCTGCTCCTCTTAGCATGATAAAGAAGATTCAAAGAGAGTGAGATGCCAGCTCCTTTCATTCAGTCAGTAGCTTCAATCATTTCTGGTATATGAATAACATGATGTTTTTCAATGGCAAAAATCAATGAATATTGTAAATGCACAAACAGTAATTTCTCCGCATTGCAAGGTGCAATTCTGAATTTTTTTGCTTTTTCCTGCTCCTCTTAGCATGATAAAGAAGATTCAAAGAGAGTGAGATGCCAGCTCCTTTCATTCAGTCAGTAGCTTCAATCATTTCTGGACGTTTTTCAATGGCAAAAATCAATGAATATTGTAAATGCACAAACAGTAATTTCTCCGCATTGCAAGGTGCAATTCTGAAATTTTTTGCTTTTTCCTGCTCCTCTTAGCATGATAAACAAGATTCAAAGAGAGTGAGATGCCAGCTCCTTTCATTCAGTCAGTAGCTTCAAACATTTCTGGTATATGAATAACATGATGTTTTTCAATGGCAAAAATCAATGAATATTGTAAATTCACAAACAGTAATTTCTCCGCATTGCAAGGTGCAAGTCTGAAATTTTTTGCTTTTTCCTGCTCCTCTTAGCATGATAAAGAAGATTCAAAGAGAGTGAGATGCCAGCTACTTTCATTCAGTCAGTAGCTTCAATCATTTCTGGACGTTTTTCAATGGTAAAAATCAATGAATATTGTAAATGCACAAACAGTAATTTCTCCACATTGCAAGGTGCAATTCTGAAATTTTTTGCTTTTTCCTGCTCCTCTTAGCATGATAAAGAAGATTCAAAGAGAGTGAGATGCCAGCTCCTTTCATTCAGTCAGTAGCTTCAATCATTTCTGGTATATGAATAACATGATGTTTTTCAATGGCAAAAATCAATGAATATTGTAAATGCACAAACAGTAATTTCTCCGCATTGCAAGGTGCAATTCTGAAATTTTTTGCTTTTTCCTGCTCCTCTTAGCATGATAAAGAAGATTCAAAGAGAGTGAGATGCCAGCTCCTTTCATTCAGTCAGTAGCTTCAATCATTTCTGGACGTTTTTCAATGGCAAAAATCAATGAATATTGTAAATGCACAAACAGTAATTTCTCCGCATTGCAAGGTGCAATTCTGAAATTTTTTGCTTTTTCCTGCTCCTCTTAGCATGATAAAGAAGATTCAAAGAGAGTGAGATGTCAGCTCCTTTCATTCAGTCAGTAGCTTCAAACATTTCTGGTATATGAATAACATGATGTTTTTCAATGGCAAAAATCAATGAATTTTGTAAATGCACAAACAGTAATTTCTCCGCATTGCAAGGTGCAATTCTGAAATTTTTTGCTTTTTCCTGCTCCTCTTAGCATGATGAAGATTCAAAGAGAGTGAGATGCCAGTTCCTTTCATTCAGTCAGTAGCTTCAATCATTTCTGGACGTTTTTCAATGGCAAAAATCAATGAATATTGTAAATGCACAAACAGTAATTTCTCCGCATTGCAAGGTGCAATTCTGAAATTTTTTGCTTTTTCCTGCTCCTCTTAGCATGATAAAGAAGATTCAAAGAGAGTGAGATGCCAGCTCCTTTCATTCAGTCAGTAGCTTCAATCATTTCTGGTATATGAATAACATGATGTTTTTCAATGGCAAAAATCAATGAATATTGTAAATGCACAAACAGTAATTTCTCCGCATTGCAAGGTGCAATTCTGAAATTTTTTGCTTTTTCCTGCTCCTCTTAGCATGATAAAGAAGATTCAAAGAGAGTGAGATGCCAGCTCCTTTCATTCAGTCAGTAGCTTCAATCATTTCTGGACGTTTTTCAATGGCAAAAATCAATGAATATTGTAAATGCACAAACAGTAATTTCTCCGCATTGCAAGGTGCAATTCTGAAATTTTTTGCTTTTTCCTGCTCCTCTTAGCATGATAAAGAAGATTCAAAGAGAGTGAGATGCCAGCTCCTTTCATTCAGTCAGTAGCTTCAATCATTTCTGGACGTTTTTCAATGGCAAAAATCAATGAATATTGTAAATGCACAAACAGTAATTTCTCCGCATTGCAAGGTGCAATTCTGAAATTTTTTGCTTTTTCCTGCTCCTCTTAGCATGATAAAGAAGATTCAAAGAGAGTGAGATGTCAGCTCCTTTCATTCAGTCAGTAG